>NC_069501.1:142697818-142838935 GCF_027579735.1 Bombina bombina | reverse complement strand
TAGATTCTGAAGGCATCTGGAAGGCAAAGAAGTGGAAGGATTGGATTATTTAGTTTTTTTCTCCAGTTTGTTTTTGTCTGTATTTGAAACATGTTTAATTTTATTTTGTGTGATTATTTAAGTTTAATGTTTGCATTTTGTTTTTTCTGATGACAAAAATTTGGGTCAATATTTCAGTTTTGTAACAAGAGATATTTTATTTGCATTTTTTATTATGATTTTATTTTGTATATATGCATATATGATTATTTTTCTAATAAAAGAATTATGAAACGATCGTCTGGGGTTGTCATGTTCCTTGTTCAGAGGAGAATTGCCTGGTATTTTGGGGCTGGACTGACCTTACTTGGCAGAATCAGACTGATATACTTCAGGAATGTTTTCTTCTGTGGAAAGCACACTGGTCTAAAAAAGGCTGCTTCCGGGTGGTAAATCACCATAGAACAAGCCACTGAGCTGTTGTTCATTCCTGGTAGAGCGCTTCTCTCTTCGTATGCAAATTATTATGACCCTGGGGAAGTATCCCTATGGGTGATGGGGGAAACCAGACGTGGACTCCTTGCCCAGTGTGCTTAGAGGAATGTGGCTGCACCTCACTGACGAGGCCCATAGGAGGCCGAAACAATCATCTGGGGTTGTCATGTTACCCGTTCAGAGGAGAATTGCCTGGTATTTCGGGGCTGGACTGACCTTACTTGGCAGGATCAGACTGATATACTTCAGGAAAGTTTTCTTCTGGGAAAAGCACACTGGTCTAAAAGAGACTGCTTCCGGGTGGTAAATCGCCATAGAACAAGCCACTGAGCTGTTGTTCGTTCCTGGTAGAGCGCTTCTCTCTTCGTATGCAAATTATTATGACCCTGGGGAAGTCTCCCTATGGGTGATGGGGGAAACCAGACGTGGACTCCTTGCCCAGTGTGCTTAGAGGAATGTGGCTGCACCTCACTGACGAGGCCCATAGGAGGCAAAAACGATCGTCTGGGGTTGTCATGTTCCTTGTTCATAGGAGAATTGCCTGGTATTTCGGGGCTGGACTGACCTTACTTGGCAGGATAAATCACCATAGAACAAGCCACTGAGCTGCTGTTCGTTCCTGGTAGAGCGCTTCTCTCTTCATATATAAAGATATATATATATATATATAATGGGTGAAGGAAAGTTAGTAAAGTGCACTATATTAGTAAGCTCCCGTTATGGGAATGATTCACAACTCTCACTTGCAAGGTTATAGTATATGCCCAAAGACAAGGGATAAAGCAATCCGTTGAAAAGATAAACTTAACACTGAGTTCAATTGTTAGCACACTCTTGCCCCGGACTCTTCAGACAAAACAACAGCACAAAAGGAGTATGCCATATACGTTTAACACTGTCACAGCAAATTCATTGGCTATACTCACTGCATCAAATGCGGTGCTGTGTTGTCACAATTCTTCCGGCTCCGTGTGCTGCAAACAGAACCCCGTTGCTCACCGCTCCTTGCAGAATCCTCTGTGCCGATTCAGTGTGTTTCACACAGTGCGCGTCCGATGACGTATGCACAGCCGGTCACGTGGTATGCGGTGTCCAATCGGTGTATCCCTTTTCCTCGTCTTCAGTAGAAAGCCAGCAGACATAAACAGGACTATACATACAGGCGAGTCCAAACCCAGCCTGATAAGTGAGAGGCTTCCGAGCCTAGGGACCCCAGATACTGGCGTAATGAAATGTTCAATAGAAAGAAATCCAGGGTCAAAGAGTTAAAAATAAAATCCAAACTTTATTAAAGTCCACTTGTGGATAAAAAACCATGGGGGTCACAAACATACAGCACTCAGCACTTGTTGTTTCCAGCTGACATGTTTCGGTGTAGTACCGTAATCATAGCTGATGGAATACACAAGTGCTGCTTCATTTAAAAGCAGAGTAAAATTCTGATTGGTTAATAACAAGTACAAACCTGCGTGTGAGTATGTGAACAGGTGATTGTATCAAAAGTTAGAAATTACTATAGGATTAGGGGTACCTGCCTAGATATTTAAATTATTTAAATTATCAAAACTAATGGGAATTAAGTATGTTTTCCGTTAAGGCAGTATGAACCTATGCTTTGGTTTAGCTTTGAAATCTATTAGTTAAGCATTTATAATTAGCAATATACATAATGTACATATTCATTCACTATTTAAGTTTCTATTCTTTTGGTATGTAATAGGTTAACTTTTGATACAATCACCTGTTCACACACTCACACGCAGGTTTGTACTTGTTATTAACCAATCAGAATTTTACTCTGCTTTTAAATGAAGCAGCACTTGTGTATTCCATCAGCTATGATTACGGTACTACACCGAAACATGTCAGCTGGAAACAACAAGTGCTGAGTGCTGTGTGTTTGTGACCCCCATGGTTTTTTATCCACAAGTGGACTTTAATAAAGTTTGGATTTTATTTTTAACTCTTTGACCCTGGCTTTCTTTCTATTGAACATTATATATATATATATATATATATATATATATATATATATATATATATATATATATACATATAAATATTTAGACAAGTATATGTGTGTATCTCAATGTTTTTTTACTAGCTTTTTACAACAGGAGACTGCTAGATCATGTGGGCCATATACAGTAGATAACATTGTGCTCACGCCTATAGGTTGTGGATGACACTGTACTAATTGACTAAAAGTCAATAGATAAAAAATAAATAGCCATGTGATCAGGGGGCTGTCAAAAGAAGTTTAGATACAATGTAATCAAAGAGATTAAAAATATATTAATATAACCATGTTGGCTGTGCAAGATTAGGGAATGGGTAATAAAGGGATTATCTATATTTTAAACAATAACATTTTTGGAGTTGACTGTCCCTTTAAAGCCCTTTGCCTGACTACCTCATATCTTTGAACCCTTGTAACGTTTTTGTGCAATATTTTTTTTTTAAATAATCTTTATTAGATAGTGTTATTATGATTGCAATTGCGCACACGTGTTCGCGTTAACTTTAAACTTCTAATATGAGAGGTAAATCTAACGCACGCAAACAGCTTGAATAAACTTGTTTTCGCTTGTGCATAACTGTTAGTGCACCACTCGTAATCTGGCCCTTACTGTATAACTGCAGCTACTAAGCCTCTCCACCACCCCAAAGTTCATGCAGTTAAATCATCCTGATTCAATCAGGAGGGTTGACAAGTCCTGCTTCACTACAAATGGTTGTGCTACAACAGGAGGCACAGCTGAACAAGTAACGCCAGGGGGGTGAGGCTTACAGAAGCAAACCTTGTCAGGCCAGCAATTGTAAAAGGGGGGCTTATATGCTGATACTTCACAACTAAAATTGTTTGTTTCCTAGTTATTTAGCTATTATCATCATTGACTCATTACATTTGTATTTGTAACTATAACAGGAATATTATATTTATATACATTTATTTTTACTTTATTCTTTTTTCTCCCAAAAGGTACATTTTTAAAGATCATTGACACAAAATAGTTGTTAGGACATTTATTTATTTTAGACATAGATATATAGTAGTCATTACAGTTATGAGTACTAGAGCTCCCTTTTTATTATGATGGGTGGCTTTACATTGAGTTAGGAAATTCAGCTAGTGTTAATAATGTATGGCTTCCTATTTGCTGCATAATTACTAACGACTAGATTACGAGGATTGCATTATAAGTAAAAAAGCAGCATTATGGGTTATAACGCTGCTTTTTCACTACCGCTGCTATTACGAGTCTTGTAGGTACAGCTAACCCGCACACTTTTTTGGCCGTACCGCAAATTAACTTACGCAATTTGCGTAAAGTCTTTTTTCAATGGGACCTCCATAGCGCCGATATTACAAGCTTTTTTTTGGAGGCCAAAAAGTGAGCGGTACAGCCTATCCCGCAAGATTTGTAACGCATTCTAAAGTCAGTAGCTGTAACATAAAACTCATAACTAAAGTGTTAAAATGTGCACTAACACCCATAAACTACCTATTAACCCCTAAACCAAGGCTCTCCCGCATCGCAAACACTAAAATAAAATTATTAATCCCTAATCTGCCGCTCCTGACATCGCCGCCACTAGAATAAACATATTAACCCCTAAACCGCAGCACTCCCACCTCGTAAACACTAGTTAAATATTATTAACCCCTAATCTGCTGTCGCTAACATCGCCGCCACCTACCTACATTTATTAACCCCTAATCTGCCGCCTCCAACGTCGTTATTACTATACTAAATGTATTAACCCCTAAACCTAAGTCTAACCCTAAACCTAACACCCCCTAAATTAAATATAATTTAAGTAAATCTAAATTAAAATTAATATCATTAACTAAATAATTCCTATTTAAAACTAAATTCTTACCTATAAAATAAACCCTAAGCTAGCTACAATATAACTAATAGTTACATTGTATATAGCTTAGGGGTTATTATTATTTTACATTCAAGTTTGTATTTATTTTAACTAGGTAGAATAGTTACTAAATAGTTATTTGCCCCAAAGAAATCAGCTCTTTTACCTGTAAAAACAGTAAAACCCACCACCCACACAACCAACCCCCCAAATAAAATCCTAACTAAAAATGCCCTTTTCTGGGCAATGGGGAGCTTAGGTTTTTTGCAGTTAGAATTTTATTTGTGGGGTTGGTTGTGTGGGTGGTGGGTTTTACTGTTGGGGGGGGGGGGTTGTTTCTATTTTTTTTTTACAGGTAAAAGTGCTGATTTCTTTGGGGCAATGCGCCGCAGACGTCCCTTTTAAGGGCTATTGGTAGTTTAGTTTAGGCTAGGGTTTTTTTAATTTGGGGGCTTTTTTTTTTTGATAGGGCTATTAGATTAGGTGTAATTAGTTTAAATATCTGATAATTTGTTTTTTATTTTGTGTAATTTAGTGTTTGCTTGTTTTTGTAATTTAGGTAATTGTATTCAATTTATGTAATATATTTAATTGTGTAGCTCAGGTTAGGTTTTATTTTACAGGTACATTTGTATTTAATTTAGCTAGGTAGTTAGTAAATTTGTAATAACTATTTAATAAGTATTCTACCTAGTTAAAATAAATACAAACCCTAAGATAGATACAATGTAACTGTTAGTTATATTGTAGCAAGCTTAGGGTTTATTTTATAGGTAAGTATTTAGTTTTAAATAGGAATAATTTAGGTAATGATAGGAATTTGTATTTAGATTTATTTTAATTATATTTGTTAGGGGGTGTTAGGGTTAGGGTTAGACTTAGGTTTAGGGGTTAATAAATTTAGTACAGTGGTGGCGATGTTTAGGGTGGCAGATTAGGGGTTAATAAATATAGAAGAAAGATGTAGAATCCTACTGCTCCAGCACAAATGCTTCCTCAATCCGTCAAACCGGAAGTATACTGTGGGGCCGTGAGGCCGCTTGGGCTGCTCTAGGAGTGCCGTAGCCGAGTAGTGCCGAATCACAACACCAGATCATAAATGAGAAAGAAAGTGACAGGCACTGCAGACCAGGTAAAGTTGCATGTAAAAAGTCCCAATTTATTCGAAGATAAAAACGGTAAATACCAATCCAAACAGTAGGGTCCTAGGTAAAGGTGACTCACAAACAGGTAAGGGTGGTGCACAGGAGACTGTCTGACGTGTTTCGCGCCCCCTACAGGCGCTTACTCATAGACACAGTACAGGTAGGTCATAGGTGCTATAAATACACATACAGGCTGTAAATTAAAAGAGGGAATTAACCCTATAGAACCCGGACCAAAAGAGGAACAGGCCTAGAACAGTGTATGCCTGTCACTTTCTTTCTCGTTAATAAATGTAGGTAGGTGGCGGCGTTGTTAAGAGCGTCAGATTAAAGTTAATAATATTTAACTAGTGTTTGGGATGCAGGAGTGCGGCGGTTTAGGGGTTAATATGTTTATTATAGTGGTGGCGACGTTGGGGGGCAGCAGATTAGGGGTTAATAAGTGTAGTTAGGTTGCAGCGACATTGGGGGAGGGAGATTAGGGGTTAATAAGTGTAAGATTAGGGGTGTTTAGACTCGGGGTTCATGTTAGGGTGTTAGGTGTAAACATAAATTTTGTTTCCCCATAGGAATCAATGGGGCTGCGTTACAGAGCTTTACGCTGCTTTTTTGCAGGTGTTAGGCTTTTTTTCAGCCGGCTCTCCCCATTAATGTCTATGGGGAAATCGTGCACAAGCACGTACAACCAGCTCACCGCTGACTTAAGCAGCGCTGGTATTGGAGTGTGGTATGGAGCACAATTTTGCTCTATGCTCACTTCTTGCCTAATAACGCCGGGTTTCTGAAAACCTGTAATACCAGCGCTGTAGGTAAGTGAGCGGTGACAATAACGTGCAAGTTAGCACGCACCCCTCATAACGCAAAACTCGTAATCTAACAGAAAGTTTGTTAGGTATTAAGTATAACCCTACCCTTATTTCCATTTAATGTTCAACTACTTTGCTGTTTGTAGGAGAATATTGTTGACAGAGTATGTTACTTGGCAACTACAACCAATAGAATACAAGGCTTGTGTTGCTCATCCCACCTTCCCCTATGATTAATCTAGCTACAACAGACACATAAATATATTTAAACATTATTTAATAAATTATTTAATTTGCATTAATGCCCAGTTGCTGTGTTTAATTTAAATATTTATTCTTCATAGTTTTAGCTAATATAATATAAAATATAATTATAAATTCTTTATTACTTTAATATATAATATTCTAGGATTTAATTTATCATATATTTATGTTTAGCGGTACCTTTGTATATAAAATATTAAAGTCAAAATGATTCTTAAATATTTGTATTATGTAATTAAAAATATGTGTGTTTTATATATTATTCAACTGTGTTTTGCATTTTTTTTTTTTTTTTTTTAAACAATTTTATTGAGGTTTAATACATACAATAATCATTAAGCAATAATTTGCATGACATGTAAACACCAGAAAAAGAGATCATATCAATGACTAAGGTTTAGAAATGTAAATAAGAAAATAATTATAACCTCATGTTTTCCGTTATAGTAGGTTCCCCTTGGGATATAATAGAATATACAAAGTATAACGTTTACCCTCAAAGGAATATAGAGGCCACTCTTGGACCCCCTAAAATATTAGTATAGCATAGTGGAGGGCATTGGGGAGGAGGGAAGATAATAAAATGGGCCACTCTTGGGTCCGAAATGTGATTTAGAATGGTAATTAACCAACACTGAAGTATGGCGAGCTACTAAAACAGGTACCAGTTGTTATCAAGCCAGAAATAAGGATAGAGCCTGATAATATGTTCTTGACTATTAGTAGATGAAAGAAAAGAGTATGTGGGGATATCAGCACAGGGCTATTAGGAATATGCAAATCTTATGTCTCGTAAAGGCTAGGTAAATATTGTTTTACTAGCAAATCTTATAATTAAAACTACATTGTCATGTATTGGAAGGTCTGGCCCCTAGTGCGGGAGCTCTACTGGGGGAGCTCTGTAACATAAGAAAAATAGTTAAAAATTAATTTCCTCTCCCCCACAAGGGTACATTTGTGTCAAATATCCTAGCCGTGGCTGCTAAAATGTACTTTTATGAGCAATATTGGGCCACATTTCTAGGGTGAGTGGGTAAGCAGGCTAGTGTAAAAATAAAGTCATGTACATTGGAGTCAAACGTTAGTAATAGACACTCATAGGTATGTTATAAGATACTGGAGTTAGGTAATATGACTAAAAATGAACACAGCTCTGCTTGGAGTATCAAATAGCTGCATGCAAATTGTATATAGCCCAGCTAATAGTAAAAGTGCTAGCGGTAAGAATATAAACAACACATCTGGATAATATAAACATAAGCACCAGACAGGAAATTGAAAGTCTGCAGAAAATAATATATATATATATACATAAACTTTAACTGGAGCCGTCTGACTCGTGTCCCTTATGAAGATAGCAAAAATTTAAGTATACATAGTCCAACTAGAAAAAATAAGAAGAAAAAGCAGCCCCCAAGGTATGACTAAAGGGACTGACAGAATGTGTATGTCTGGTCCGCCAGGGTCCCAATTCAGGGTCGGCAGAGCTATATTGGAATGGGCATCTGGTGAGAAAGGTGTTTGCAGGATCAGCACTGTTCTCAAGTGCGTGGGTTCGTTGGCCTGGGCAGAATCACCTGCTAGGGACCCCTTAGTAATGTATATGGCAAAGGGCTGCGGCGACACAAGAGTTAACCATTTGTCACTTGCCTCCATTTCAGCCGTGAAGTGTATGGCTTGCGTCTGCAAAGACAAAGCATTTCGGCGATCACCTCCCGGTGAGATCATAACCACAGCCTCTGTTGCAGGATACCCCTCACAAAAAGCAGGCCTCAGTTCAGGTATCTTCAGAGCACCCAATGTCGCCTTCCACTCACGCCGCTCCAGACACATCTCGCTGGCAACACTAGGGCAGTATTTACTGAGGGCTTTTGCTAGGCATGAGGATATAGCGGAATCTGCACTTGCCGCTTCAGTTACAGTAAGCTGTGTCCAGGGACGTAATCTATGCTGCAGCCCTGCAAAGGCAGTTTGGCTGTGATCTTGCGGTCCCATAAGATTAAGGCCAGGTCATGTTCCAATTCCTCAAAGTATTTGGCAATCGCTTGAGTTATAGAAGCTTCCCACCTATCAACCGCTTCCATATTAGTAGTGTCCTGTATTGCGATCGTAAAAAGTTGTAGCTTGTTACCAGTAAATAGGCGACTCACTATTTTCAAGTAGCTCTTGAAATGATCAGAGAATTGTAGTTGGTTCCTGTGTCAGGATGAAAGGTATTACAGTGTTCTGCGGAATCTCACTGTAGCTTAACGACAGGGACGCACCAGATCCCTGCCGGGGGTTGAGTTATAGGCCGCAGCCCCTGTGTTATTCCAGTAGATTAAATGGAGCTCCAGAACTGCAAAATAATGGTATCCCTCGATAGGGTTCACTCTGCTGTACAAATTAAGGGAGTAAATGATACTTGATGGAGCATTAATATGGGTTTTGCAAGCAGATTGATGTGAAGAGTTGGAGCAGCAAACCGTTTTGCATTTTTTGTATTACTTGTTGTAAAGTTCAAGGTAGAGTTGTGTGCAAATTTCCATTAATGACAACAGTTGGTAAATGAAAATTCCTTGTAAATAAAGCAAAATTTATATTTTTTTTAGTTTTCAACTGTTTTAAATGTGAGCCAAAAACCATATTCTGCTGTTGTACACTGGCTAAAACAAAACAAAAATATAAATAAAAATAGAGAAGCGCTCAACCTGGGAATGAACAATAGCATAATAGCTTGTTCTATGGCTAGTTACCACCCAAGAAGCTGCCTCTTTTTGCTCAACATGTGCCTTTCACAGAGAGGAACTTTCCTGAAGCATATCAGTCTGATCCTGACATAACAGTACAGTCCAGCCCTGAAATACAAGGTGATCCCTCTCTGAACAAGAGAAACAGCAAATCCCCAGACATACGCCTTGGCCTAGTGTGGGCCTCATCAGTGAGGTGCAGCCATATCCCTCTAGGCACACTGAGCAATGGGTCCACGTCTGGATATCCACATCACACTTAGGGAGACTTCCCTAAGTGTCATAATTTGCATAAATAAAAAGAGAGAAGCGCTCAACCTGGGAACAAACAATAGCATAATAGCTTGTTCTATGTCTAGTTACCACCCAAGAAGCAGCCTCTTTTTGCTCAACATGTGCCTTTCACAGAGAGGAACTTTCCTGAAGCATATCAGTCTGATCCTGATTTAACAGTGCAGTACAGTCCAGCCCCGAAATACCAGGTGATCACTCTCTGAATGAGAAAAATAGCAAAACCCCAGACATAAGCCTTGGCCTAGTGTGAGCCTCGTCAGTAAGGTGCAGCCATATCCTTCTAGGCACACTGAGCAACGGGTCCACGTCTGGATTCCCACATCACACTTAGGGAGACTTCCCTAAGTGTCATAATTTGCATAAATAAAAAGAGAGAAGCACTCAACCTGGAAATCAACAATAGCATAATAGCTTGTTCTATGGCTAGTTACCACCCAAAAAGCAGCCTCTTTTTGCTCAATATGTGCCTTTCACAGAGAAGAACTTTCCTGAAGCATATCAGTCTGATCCTGACTTAACAGTGCAGTACAGTATAGTCCAGCCCCGAAATACCAGGTGATCACTCTCTGAATGAGAGAAATAGCAAAACCCCAGACGTACGCCTCGGCCTAGTGGGCCTCATCAGTGAGGTGCAGCTATATCCCTCTAGGCACACTGAGCAACGGGTCCACATCTGGATGCCCACATCACACTTAGGGAGACTTCCCTAAGTGTCATAATTTGCATAAATAAAAAGAGAGAAGCGCTCAAACTAGCCATAGAACAAGCTATTATGCTATTGTTCGTTCCCAGGTTGAGCGCTTCTCTCTTTTATTTATGCAAAACAAAAATATGCCAGCTTTGCAAACTGTTTAGGTAGCCTTTTTAACAGCTAATAATGATTAACAACAGCAATTAAACTTTGGCCAAAGCATATATTAAGATATGTCTTCTCTAAAATACAGTAGTTAGTGTAAACAGGGGCCAGAGTTTGTGCTTTATAGAAACAGTTTGTTAGATGTGCTTGAAAGAGTCACTTTTATTAATAGTTATTCAAGCAGGTAGTGTTATCATGCCAAACCAAACTCGCTCACTAAATAAATCCTATTGAAATGCAAAGATAAATGAAAGAAAATGCTTATTCAGTGTAAAAACAAGCTATATGCCTGAGTAAAGGTACCTGAAAGAAACTGCATGCAATGGACAATCACTTATATGTTCTCAAAAGTTAAATATTTCTAAAGAATATAACATTTGATTATATTTTTTATTTTTATTTTAAATGTATAAAAAAAAATACAAATTAAATTACCAATATATTATTAATGTGTATGCGCAATAGCCTTTGAAAATGCATTTTAACCGACTGTCGACCAGATTACAAGTGGTGCGCTAACAGTTGCAAGCAAGCAATATCTGGTTTATCGCTGCTATTTGCGCATGTTGGAAATAGAGCTCATATTACAAGTTGAAAGTAAACGCTATTGTTTGAGTGCAATTTAATTTTTACTGTTACGCTTGAATAAAAAGTGTCACAAAACATTTAAAAAATATACATTTAAAGGTACTGTTACGCTCATAATAACACTATCTAATATTTTTTTTTTTAAAATGCATAAAAAAGGGCTCACATATATGAAGTGGCAGGTGTTAGAAACATAGAGAACCATACATATACATGTCTAAATACATATATGTATATATGTGAGTAGATATGTATTTATATATTTATATGTGTATATATTTATTTACAGACATATATACACATATAAACACATAAATACATATATATGCATTTATAGAAATGCATTGGAGCCCTTTACTGTCAAGTAGATGTAAACATGTAAAATATTTATGCATTCAACTGTTCTTTACATAGGGGAATATTATTATTATTATTAGGTTTTATCAGGTATTTGTAGAGCGCCAACAGATTCCGCAGCGCTGTAAACATAGTCGGTGTACAGGATAGCTTTTGTAGGGGTCAAGTTGGTAGAGGGCCCTGCCGAGAGTTTCACTGTTGTAGTCGGCTCTTATGAAGCGATCTGTAAACAGCTGGGCCCATAGGCTTACAATCTAAGGGGTTCAAGGTGAAAGCAATGGCGTTAGGAAAGGTTAGTGTTGGTTGTGTGCATCCCTGAATAGTTGAGTTTTTAGGGAGTGCTTGAAGCTGTTAAAACTAGGGGAGAGTCTTATGGAGCGAGGCAGGGAATTCCACAAGATGGGGGCCAGTCTGGAGAAGTCCTGTAAATGTGAATGTGAGGAAGTAACAAGAGAGGAGGAGAGGAGGAGATCCTAAGCTGATCGAAGGGGACGGGAAAGAGAGTATCTAGAGACAAGTTCTGAGATGTAGGGGGGAGCAGTGCAGTTGAGAGCTTTATATGTCAGGGTGAGGATTTTATGTTTAATCCTAGAGGCAAGAGGAAGCCAGTGAAGGGATTGGCAGAGAGGTGCAGCAGATGAAGAGCGACGAGTAAGGAAGATGAGACTGGCAGAGGCATTCATAATGGATTGTAAAGGAGCTATGCGGCAGCTAGGTAGACCAGAGAGGACGGGATTGCAGTAGTCGAGGCGGGAAAGGATGAGAGAGTGGATTAAAATCTTGGTTGTATCTTGTGTAAGGAAATGTCTAATTTTAGCAATGTTTTTAAGGTGGAAGCGGCAGGCTTTAGCCAAGGACTGGATGTGAGGAGTGAAGGAAAGATCTGAGTCAAGTGTGACCCCAAGACATCGGGCGAGCGGGGTAGGGGTAATGATGGAATTATCAACAGTTATAGAAATTTTGGGGGTGGAGACATTGGAAGAAGGGGGAAAAATAAGGAGTTCAGTTTTGGAGAGATTTAGCTTAAGGTAGTGAGAGGACATCCAAGATGAGATGTGAGAAAGACAGTAAGTGACACGGGTTAGTAAGGAAGGAGGTAGGTCTGGCGCAGAGAGGTAGATTTGGGTGTCATCGGCATACAAATGGTATTGAAACCCATGGGACTTTATTAAGGAACCTAGTGACAATGTGTAGATTGAGAAGAGAAGGGAACCAAGGACAGAGCCTTGAGGTACCCCAACAGAAAGTGGTAACGGGGCAGAGAATGCTCCAGAGAAGGCTACACTAAATGTACGGTTAGTCAGATAGGAAGAGAACCACGACAGAGCTGTGTCACAGATGCCAAAGGATTGGAGGGTTTAGAGCAGAAGAGGGTGGTCAACAGTGTCAAAGGCTGCAGACAAGTCAAGGAGGATAAGCAGAGAGAAGTGGCCTTTGGATTTTGCTGTAAGTAGGTAATTGGTAACCTTGACAATTGCTGTCTCTGTAGAGTGATGGGAACGAAATCCAGATTGCAGTGGGTCAAGAAGAGAGTTTAGTGTAAGGAAATGGGATAGACGTGCGTAAACTAGCTTTCGAGGAGCTTTGAGGCAAGAGGGAGTAGGTAAATAGGGTGGTAATTGGAAGGGGAGGTTGGATCAAGGGAAGGTTTTTTGAGGATAGGTGTGACCAGTGCATGTGTTAGAGATGAGGGAAATATACCAGTGCTGAGGGAGAGGTTGAAAATGTGTGTGAGTATGGGGGTGAGGGTAGAAGAGAGGGAGGGGAGTAGCTGTGAGGGGATGGGGTCGAGGGGACAGGTAGTGAGGTGGGAGGACAGTATAAGGGCAGAAACTTCATCCTCATTAACAGGGGCGAAAGAGCTGCATTTTTGGATATTTGGGTTTTGGGTGATCGTGAGCTTTTGAGGGGGTGGGAGATTGAAAGTATGTTGAGAGCTGATTTCACTTCTGCTGGAGTCAATTTTGTTGTTAAAGTGGCTTGCAAAATCTTGAGCTGAGAGAGAGGTTGTGTTAGGAGGTGGGGGTGGGCGGAGAAGAGTGTTGAACGTGTTGAACAGACGTTAGAGGGGTTAGGGTTAGAGGAAAGAGTAGAGATGAGATTAGAAAAATATTGTTGCTTATAAAGATTAAAGGGACACTGTACCCAAAATTTTTCTTTCGTGATTCGGATTGAGCATGCAATTTTAAGCAACTTTCTAATTTACTCCTATTATCAATTTTTCTTCGTTCTCTTGCTATCATTCTTTGAAAAAGAAGGCATCTAAGCTTTATTTTGGTTTCAGTACTCTGGACAGCAATTTTTTATTGGTGGATGAATTTATCCACCAATCAGCAAGGACAACCCAGGTTGTTCACCAAAAATGGGCCGGCATCTAAACTTACATTCTTGCATTTCAAATAAAGATACCAAGAGAATGAAGAAAATTTGATAATAGGAGTAAATTAGAAAGTTGCTTAAAATTTCATGCTCAATCTGAATCACAAAAGAAAAATTTTGGTTACAGTGTCCCTTTAAGGGCAGAATAGTAGGAGTTTAGGATGAACTTGTAGTGAAGAAAGTCAGCTGAACTCCGAGATTTCCTCCAATGTCGCTCAGCAGTACGGGAGCATCTGCGTAGGTATCGTGTCAGAGGAGTATGCCAGGGCTGAGGATGAGAGTTTGGTTTCTGAGCTAAGGTTGGAGGGGCCAGAGTGTCAATGACCGATGTAAGGGTGGAATTGTACTGGCAGATAGATTGGTCAGGGCAGGAAAAGGAGGTGATGGATGAGAGGAGAGGTTTGAGAGAGCTAGAGAGCTGATGCAGATCTAGTGACTTAGTGCTTCTGTGAAGTTTGGTGTGAGGGGTAGAGGGAGGGGGAGTTGTAGGTAGGGAAGTGATGTTGCAAGTTAGGAGATGATGGTCAGAGAGAGGAAAAGGGGAGTTTGTTAAATTTGAAAGAGTGCATCGATAGGTGAAAATCAGATCAAGGGAATAACCATCTTTGTGAGTGGGAGAGTCAGTCCATTGTGACTGGCCGAAAGAGGAAGTCAGTTGAAGAAGTTGTATTGCAGAGGAGGCATTGGGATTGTCAAGAGGGATGTTAAAGTCGCCAAGAATGAGGGCAGGGGTGTCTGAGGAAAGGAAATAAGGAAGCCAGGCAGCAAAGTGATCTAAAAATTGAGTTGGGGAGCCAGGGGGGCGGTATATGACTGCAACACGTATAGAGAGGGGAGAGAATAACCGAATCATGTGTGCTTCAAATGAAGAAAATGTGAGTGAAGAGAAGGGCTGTATTTGTTGGAAGGTGCAACGAGAGGAAAGTAAAATACCGACACCACCTCCTTGTCTATTGCCAGACCTAGGAGTGTGGCTGAAGTGGAGACCCCCATGTAACAGTGCAGCAGTTGATGCTGTGTCTGAAGCAGAGAGCCAGGTTTCTGTAAGGGCCAGAAGGTTAAGAGAGTGGGAGATAAAGAGATCATGGATAGAAGTGAGCTTGTTGCAAACAGAGCGAGAGTTCCAGCGTGCACAAGTGAAGGGGGAGGGGTTTTTAGATGTAAGAGGAATGTGATTAAGGTTACCAGAGTTTAGTTTATGAAGTCTATTGAAAAGCACACAAGGATGTGAAAGGTTAGGAGGTTGTGAGGGACCAGGATTAGGGGAGACTTCGCCAGCAGCTAGTATGAGCAAGAGGGAGAGTGACATGAGATGAGAAGCAGATTTGCAGTAATGAGACTGTTGTTTGGCTGAAGTGCAGGGGGGAGAGAGAGTATTTAGGAATAGGTAGAGTTCATGAGTACAAAAGTAAGGTGAGTATAAGAGAGATGGGCTAATGAACAGTGCAGGTAGAAAGGGAGAAGGAGTAATTGAGTAATGTAGTTTGTTATAGAGACAAGAGGTAGCAAAAAGGAATATGAAGATATTGAGCATTATTATGAAAGTGGGAACCAAGTAAACACATAAGACACAGTGTTACAGCAGCACTTGCAAAAGGATACAATGAGATACATAAAACACAGTATTACAAGAGTACTTGCCTTGTGTCTTGCCCCTTGCCCAATCCTTGTTCAATTCTTGTATAATTCTTAAAAATGTTTGCCTCACTTATAAAATGTTCACTTAAAGGGACAGTCATGTCCAAAAAAACTTTCATCTTTTAAATAGGGCATGTAATTTTAAACAACTTTCCAATTTACTTTTATTAACAATTTTGCTTTGTTCTCTTGGTATTCTAGTTGAAAGCAAACCTAGGAAGGCACATATGATAATGTCTAAGCCCATGAAGGCCGCCTCTATTTTATTTACTTTTCACAGCAGGGGAGAGCAAGCTCATGTAGGCCATATAGATAGCATTGTGATCACACCCGTGGCTAGTGGCAGACACTGCACTAATTGGCTAAAATACAAGTCAATAGATAATAACTAAAAGTCATGTGATTAGGGGCGGTCAGAAGATGCTTAGATACAAGTTAGTCACAGACATAAAAAGTATATTAATATAACAGTGTTGGTTTTGCAAAACTGGGGAATGGGTAATAAAGGGATTATCTATCTTTTTAAACAACAAAAAATCTGGTGTTGACTGTCCCTTTAATTCTTGTATAATTCTTGTATAATTCTTAACATTTTTTGCCTCACTTATAAAATGTTCACTTTGAAAATGTGAACATATGCTATTGTTAAAAAGTACACAGCCCTGTAAGCAGTACACCCCTGTGCAGTGCACATCCCCAAACTAGTCTGAAATATATACAGGTAGGGCAGTCAGCTGAGTCCACTAAATTTACTAAATTGCTAATCAAAGAAGACAGTTGGTAAGGCCAATTGGAATGTTAGAGTCTGGTCAGGATGAGATGAGTTAAGTAAACAGACAATAAAATTTGGAGGGGGTTAAAACTGTGACATAAGAAAACTATAAATTTTAGAGTTATAACAAGTATTGATAAGCATTGAGCATCACATGGCAATTAACTAGACATTAGAATTGAGACATTGGGAAAAATCATTACAAAAAATGCAGGACTTAATTTTAACAGCCTAAATTCATTTGCTCAATATATATATATATATATATATATATATATATATATATATATATATATATATATATATATATATATATATATATATATATATATATAAAAGATTTCAATGCAGGGCCTTAATTCACGTACCAAAACGAGAGACTTGGTGTAAAATGACAGAAAAGCAGGGAATAGCAAGATTTCAATGCAGGGCCTTAATTCACATACCAAAAAGAAAGACTTGGTGTAAAATGACAGAAAAGCAGGGAATAGTAAGATTTCAATGCAGGGCCTTAATTAACGTACTTTTCACTGCAAATTTCAATTGCCACAGCTTGCATAAAATGTGCGTCACCTCTCCAAATTTTTTAATGCCAATTGCAATTGCCACAGCTTGCACAACAGTAAATAAAATGTGTGTCACCTCTCCAAATCTGATTTCAAATATCTACAAACTTAAACTGCATGTAGAAACAACAGCACACACAATGTCTGCAATAACAATCACAGAAAGCTTTCTCTATGTTCTAAGTATTTTTAAATAAATATTCCTATATATATATATATATATATATGAAATGTGAGATTTTAATATTTTCTTGTCAGGTTAGCGCACTTAAAAAATGCGATCAGGTTTGTGCGCAAGTAAAGTGTAAGATTTCCCCCCCACTTTTTTTGCTTCATATTTTAAATTCGGCTTTATGCATGTGACGGGTTAGCACAAGAGTGAAAACATTTTACTTTCAGCTTGTAATTACGAGCACTACCCAACATACGCAAAAAGCTTATTTCTAGCAGAGGTAACACACGAGCGGGAGCAATAAATAGCTCTCCACTCGTAATCTAGCTCTTTATCTTTTCTTGGGTTCTGGCTGGTAATAAAGACTTTACACCAACTCACTTTGGTTCTAATTATTATTTAAAAACTATTTAACCTCTTTAGTACTGGGGCACTTTACACCTATGTGCTAGAGCTGTAAAGTTGTTATTTATTGCATTTACACTTAACTTTCAACTGTATAGTACCCACACAAATTATACCTGTCATTTTCAGCAGACCAAGCTTTCTTTATACAAAATAATTTAAAATATAACAATATGTGCAGAAATACTCCAATATGTGAAAAGGCCACCATATAAATTGCATGAATTAAATAATTTTTGGTTTAATTTTCTTTTAGCATAGCACATACAAGCACAAAAGCTATTATTCCTAAAATATTTTATACATACCTTTTATGGTCCCACATTTTACATCAATTAACCTACCTCAATTAACCAAAACACCAAAATGTCTTCAAAATGTCTTTGCTAGACAAGTAGACAAGATGTTAAGAAGATGTCCAAAAGGCACAATCCAGCTTTACTTTTTATTTTTATTTATAAAAAATGTCCAAAAGGCACTCTCCAGGCTTTAATCATCAAAAACTATAATATTAAAGATTTACTTTTATTCATTAAAGTTTTTGATGAGTAAAGCCAGAGAGTGCCTTTTTGGACCGTTTTGTATTTATTTATATTGTGCAGTTTTAACTAGATGTTGTCAAAGTGCCGATATATATAAATTATATTCATTTAGTTGTTTACTTTTAAGAAATATATAAGTTTATGGAGTTAAATAGGATATGTGGACAGTGCCGGTGCTAGGATTTTTGGCCACACAGGCGAGGATACATTTAATTTTTTTTTTAAATATTTTTATTGAGAATTAGAATATACATACCGACAATCCACTATGAAATCAAGCTGTATGAAATGTACATATAAAACTTTCCTTAGCATAAAAGTACAGTTGGACAAAAAGGTACAAATATGTAAACAGAATAGATTATGATTAATGCAACCATAACGCCAACTATCCAAGCATCATCTACTTAAAGCAACTAGAATGCATATAGGAATATTAGCTAATGGTAATCCTCAGTTTCTTGCCTCATAACTAAAAGTAGGGTTTTTTTTCGGACCACTAATCCATCTATTATAACAAGTAAAAGGAGGCTTTCATAGATATAAGGTCTCCTATGGACCTTTTAAATGCAATTGTAACTTGTCAACTCCTCAATTTAAAGAGTAAAGAAGGTATATCAATAACATACTATTAACAGACACATTTGAGCAGGATTAGGGGGTTCATATGGGGTCTGTGCCCCTAAGCTTAACCAGTAAGCTACATTAGCAAATTGGGGGGGGGGGGGCAGTCTAATAATGACCATGGTGAAAATGACCAATATACAGAGATTCAAATTGTATTATGACAAAATAATGCTGCGTGTATTCATCTAGCTGGGTACCCTATTAAACCACATCTTGGTAAGATATGAGCTATTAATATAAGTATCAACTATCGTATACTAGGTAGGATTGAACCTCGAGATCCATTAGCTAATACCTGTCAGCTACTACAAAACTTAAACCTCTGGCTTTAATTTTTCACTGGGAGTATTACTATTAATGAAACAGTTAAAGCCACAGTTATCATTGGGCACATTAGGACACTAACCCAGGAGCATGGGCCCTATACCCCTAGGTCAAGAGAAAAATGTGCAGCTTCCTAAGATCAAGTATGAAAATATGACTAGTATAGGAAGGATACGGGGCTGACAAATATATATATATAAAATGGAACAATACAACTTAGGTCTAAGAGCTACTATAGTAAGGTGCCCTAACTAGGTAGGGGTCTCAGCAATAATAATCTGTCAATAAAACTATATATGTAAGGTCCTAGGTAAAGAATTTCACAATCAGCAATAGGGTGGCTTGGAATACAGATAAGGGTATACACTGTGAGCCTTATGAACTTCCTGGATATGTCCTGTGTGTTGTGACAGCACTAAGTCATAAAATAAGTAATAACATTATTATCAAGCAAAAACTAGCACGCAGTTAAAAAGAAGCAATATATATACATGGGTAGATAATACTACGTCTGACTGTTTCATTGAGACCAACTAAAATGTCTAGTCTCTAAATATAAATCTTTTGTCCAGGCTAGCTAATAAAACTCGAGACTGTTAACTACAGCACATAACAGCATAACTGCGCATGAAATAGAAATACACTCAAATGGGTGTTCAGAGGTGTATAACTCATACTAGCGATAATATATGGATGTTAAATAAAAGTTATGTAAATCTATGGTACATAAATAAACTAATAGCATATTTTAAGTAACAAGCAAAATAGTGTGTACAACTCTAGTTAAAAGGTGACTAGTTGTGTACTGTTCATATAAACCAGAATAACAGCCTTACACAGACCCCAATGTGAATATAAATCTAAACTAATCAAGCTGTGAGCATATTTGACAGAATAGATATTTTAACAATAAGCTGAAAACAGAAGCCAACGCATATAAATAACAGACAGCAAAAAGAGGCCAAACCAAAGAAACTGTCCCAACATCTCTAAGCCACTCCACCCCATACCAGTCCGGACATGAAGGTACCGTCTTTCAATTTTTATATAAAGCCCAGCTTCCAAGTGAGGACAGACTAGCCACAGCTGCGGGGGGTGTGAGGGTGTTTTGCGCACTGAATTAGTGTGAAGGTTCCCCTGTATCTGCTCAATAGCTGAAGCCGCTGTAGATGGCTGCGATGCTTGCAGTGTAAGTTGCGGTTGGTAAAATAGTGGCTCACAGGACTCCCGCACTAGCTTAACCATGTCCTCTATCTCCCTCTCCTCTTGACAATGGGTCTTCAGTGATGGGAGAGCGGTAGCTGTTAACTCCGGTTCAGAGCCCAACATAGGAGTCTCCTCCATGACTACCTTCCAGGCAGATACATGAGGATCAAATAGCGGCCAACAAAACTCTCGCAATATTATAGATACGTGTGTTGGGAGAACTTGTCTTTGTAAAACCACTGGTTCGGTGCTTCTTAGTGGAATATGAGAGCTGGTCCACTCAGTACAACTCCAGTCTTGCCGATAAGACTCCACAAGCACTGATTCCGCTGGGAGTAGCATTGTGGGCTCAGGGTATGTCATCTTGTCAGGTTGAGGAGGCTGTAATATGCAATCTAAGGCCGCGATCACCGTTATTTTAAAATCTGCAAAAATGGTCTGCAGTGTCTGTGAAATATCCTCCATAGTGAGAGGTCTCAAGGATTATATAAATAGCCCCAGTTGAATAGTAAAGTAGTAAGAGAAAGTTGGTAATTCTTCAGCGCAAATGGCTGGGTATACTGACAGGTCAGAATAATATGGGGGGTAGAGAAAGGTCCAGGCCACTACTAGGCCTCTGCTACGCACCTCCTCAAATCAGGTCTGCCTGTGCTCGTTGGTATGCGAAAGTCTCATAAGGCTGTTCAGCAAGTATTCCTTTTCACCTATCTCTTAATTGAAAACAAAAGTTGCTGGCCTAAGGAGAGATAAACAGCAGATTTATCAGCTCCAATGTTCCTCTGTATTCAAAAGACAGCCATCTTAGTCGCTGGTCAGACATGCCCCCGCGAGGATACATTTTGCCACCCCCACCCCGATTACATACCATCCTATTGCTAAATAAAGGGATATGAAACCCAATTTTGTTCTATCATGATTCAGGTAGAGCATGAAATTTTAAGCAACTTTCTAATTAACTCATATTATCACATTTTCGTTCTTTTGGTGTCTGTATTTAAAAAGCAGGAATGTAAGCTTAGGAGCTGGCCAGTTTTTGGTTCGACACCTGGGTAGTGCTTGTGGATTGACGGCTAAATTCCAAATCATACAGTGGTAGTGCAGCATAGCAAACCAGACAGTGGTAGTGCAGCATAACAAATCAAGCAGTGGTAGTGCCGCATAGCAAATCAGGCAGTGGTAGTGCTGCAAAGCAAATAAAACAGTGGTAGTGCAGCATATCAAATCAGGCAGAGATAGTGCAGCATAAAAAATCAAACAGTGGTAGTGCTGCATAGCAAATAAAACAGTGGTAGTGCAGCATATCAAATCAGGCAGAGATAGTGCAGCATAAAAAATCAAACAGTGGTATTGCAACATAGCAAATCAGACAGTGGTAGTGCAGCATAGGAAATCAGGCAGTGGTAGTGCTGAATATCAAATAAGACAGTGGTATTGCAACATAGAAAATCAGACAGTGGTAGTGCAGCATAGGAAATCAGGCAGTGGTAGTGCTGCATAGCAAATAAGACAGTGGCATTGCAGCATAGCAAATCAGGCCATGGTAGTGCAGCATAGCAAATCAGGCAGTGGTAGTGCTGCATAGCAAATCAGACAGTGGTTGTACTGCATAGAAAATCACACAGTGGTTTTGCTATGCAGCATAACCACTGTCTGATTTGCTATGCCGCACAACTACTGTCTGATTTGCTATGTAGCACATCAGAGAGTGGTTGTGCTGCATAGCAAATCAGACAGTGGTAGTGCTACATAGCAAATCAGACAGTGGTTGTTCTGCATTAATGTATTATCCATTTCACTCCATAATTTAATGCAGAACCAATGTTTTCTCCCAGCAAGCGGTAACCATATAGTAGCAGCTCCCCCCACCCAGAAATTACACCTGGGTTCTTCACTTAAGTGAGCATGTGATAATATAGGGATAAAAATCTATTACAGTTGTTTTACTCATTAAAATATAATTTATTAATAAAAATTTACATCTTCCACTACCCAGGAAAATAACACTAAAGACGTTCAGAAATAAAGTAAGATCAGACATCTGAGTTGCAGTCCTGAGTATGCAACTTCCCACCCTCAGTAGAGCTGCACATATTAATCAAACCCTGAGCCAATCTCCTATGAGAGTGCACGGCTCAGGAGTTGCTATAGCAACCAGGAAAACACCTTTCCCATGCTTATAACACAGCTTTAAATTTTTATTACAAATATTTTTATCTTTAAGAGTACATGCTTTGTGTATTTGTCACCTCTCGAATGTTAGAGAATATAACAGAGCTGGTTTACAAGCTGCTAATCTAAACCAGCCTCTGTACTACACTGATAGTGCTGTCATGCAAGAGGGTGATGCCGGCAGGTCTATCAAGGCAAAAGAGGCAAGTTGAATTGGTGCAGGTAAGAAAAAAAAAAAAAAATTCAGGGCATTTGGAAAACTAACTGAAACAGACTATTTTATATTGATAAAAGTAAGCTTTTGATAAATACAATAATACTGATTTTTCTTCTAAAAAAACCCCCCCCACAACAACAAAAAATCAAACAGGATTTATATTTAGTAACACGTAGGGTTATTGATCTGATAAGGAGAATGATTTTTTACTATGGACCTATAACACAGGTCCAAAATTGCAGTCCAGAGAGGTTCCAAATCATTAAGCCATCGAAAGGGTAAATAGTTGAAACACTTGCTATATTGGCATCAAATTTGTATATATCATGATCTTGCAGCCATCATACTTTATACTCACTGACCTGTATTCCTAGGGTGTTTAAAAAAAAAAGTAGTGCTGTTAGATTTTACGAATATACAGTATATAAAAAAAGGAAATTGTCTTAGCTTTGCATGATTGCATTTTATATTATGGTACTACTAAAATTAAATAATACTATACAGCCAGGAATTCTTCTGGTTCTGTTATAAATTAAGTGATCCCCACCACGTTTGATTCCCAATTCCCTCTCAGAGTAAGAGTCGGCTCCACCACTGTCCGCCTCCAGGCTCCACGTCACTGACTGACTGTGCACGTGACGCACAGTCAGTCTCTCAGACAGTGAGTCAGATAGGAGGATGGAGTACTGTGTATGCGCTGCCGATGCACAACTTAGTAGTGAGTTGCCTAGTAACAGTTCTCACAGACAGTAAACAGCTCACACATAATATGCTAAATATGCTAAAAAAAATAAAAAACAATTCAAAGATACCTTTTATTTTAGTACTGGCAGACTTTCTGACAGTACTTAAGATGGCGGGGACAATTGTGGGGTGGGGGATGGAAGGGAGCTATTTGGGAGGGATCAGGGGGTGTGATGTGTCAGGTGGGAGGCTGATCTCTACACTAAAGCTAAAATTAACCCTGCAAGCTCCCTACAAACTACCTAATTAACCCCTTCACTGCTAGCCATAATACACGTGTGATGTGCAGCAGCATTTAGCGGCCTTCTAATTACCAAAAAGCAATGCCAAAGTCATATATGTCTGCTATTTCTGAACAAAGGGGATCCCAGAGAAGCATTTACAACCATTTGTGCCATAAATGCACAAGCTGTTTGTAAATAATTTCAGTGAGAAACCTAAAATTGTGAAAACATTTTTAATTTGATCGCACTTGGCGGTGAAATGGTGGCATGAAATATACCAAAATGGGCCTAGATCAATACTAAAGCTAAATTTATGTTTGTAGCTCTTGGTATTTCTTGAGACTTGTTTTATATTTTGTAGCCTATAGATAATTGTTAATCTTTATACCTATATTATTTGTCTTCCAATAAAATAATTTTAAAAAGTGGACAACCCCTTTGGTTTAATATTCTGGTACTAATTACCACCACATTTTGGCAATCACGAAGTGTAGACATTTTCCATGTAAAATCATTTTTTTGGAAGATTAAATTATATAGGAATTTATAGTTTAATAAATTGAGGAATATTTCAGGCTTCTTGGCTACTTTTGCTACAAGACTGTGGTATCTACTAAATATTACTTATCCAGTTTCCATTGTGTTTTTTTTGTAATTTAATTTTTATTTTACATGTTGAATTTGATTCTGAATTAAAAAGCTACAGTCTAAGTGGTCTCTTAGTGAAAAAAAAGAAAATATTTGATTTGGTTTTGTAAATACACAAACATTCAGTTTCTACTAATTGTTTTTGTTTTGTTTTTTTGTTTGTTTTTTTGAAATATTGAATTTTATTCTGACTTTTTCTGGAATTTGTGTCTGCTCATATTTGCATGGGATTTGAACTTAAAAATATATAGTCTAGTACAATTCAAATTTGGTTTTGTTTGAATTTTCACTTTTGTGAGCAAATGTTTCAGATTGTATGGAAATTGTGTAGAATTTAAAGTTAGGAAAATACAGTTTAACTTGGGGAATATGCTAAGCCATCTGGGGCGCGATCCGATATAGATCGCAGTTTGCGGCGCAAGCGAGGGAACCCACGTCGCCCGCAGTTTCAGCTCGCAACTCGAGCCATCCAATATGCGGCGCTGTCACTTGCTAAAGTGGCGCAAGTCTCACAAACCAGCGATGTCCAGAAATCTGCGTAAGTACAGATTTTTGGAGTCGCCAGTGACTTGCGCCACGTTAGAAACTGCCGGCGCCTATAAAACCTGACTAAAGTCTAAATCACACGCACTGTCTAACACGCCTCCTAAACATAGCCCGACACATCTAACCCTCTATCCGCTATCCCCCCTCACTATCCTAACAATAAAAAAGCTATTAACCCCTAAACCGCCGCTCCCGTACCCCGCCGCAACCTAATAAAGTTATTAACCCCTAAACCGTCGCTCCCGTACCCCGCCGCCAGCTATATTATATCTATAACCCCCTAAAGTGAGCCCCTAACACCGCCGCCATCTATCTTAAAATTATTAACCCCTAATGTAAGCCCCTAACACCGCCGCCATCTCTATTAAAATGATTAACCCCTAATTTAATCTACCTACCCCGCCGCCAGCTATATTATCTATATTAACCCTAAGTATATTATAGTTAATATAGGTATTACATTATATATATATTAACTATATTAACCCTAATTATATTAGGGTTAATATAGTTAATATAGTTACTATAGTATTTATATTAACTATATTAACTCTATCTAACCCTAACACCCCTAACTAAATTTATATTAAATTAATCTAATTCATTTATAAACTAAAATATTCCTATTTAAATCTAAATACTTACCTATAAAATAAACCCTAAGATAGCTACAATATAATTAATAATTACATTGTAGCTATGTTAGGGTTAATATTTATTTTACAGGTAAATTGTTAATTATTTTAACTAGGTATAATAGCTATTAAATAGTTATTAACTATTTAATATCTACCTAGTTAAAATAATTACCCAATTACCTGTAAAATAAATCCTAACCTAAGTTACAAATACACCTACACTATCAATAAATTAAATTAACTACAAACATCTATCTAAAAATACAATTAAATTAACTAAACTAAATTACAAAAAAAAACAAACACTAAATTACAAAAAATAAAAAAAAGATTGCAAGATTTTTAAGCTAATTACACCTATTCTAAGCCCCCTAATAAAATAATAAACCCCCAAAATAAAAAAAATTCCCTGCCCTATTCTAAATTAAAAAAAGTTCAAAGCTCTTTACCTTACCAGCCCTTAAAAGGGCCTTTTGTGGGGCATGCCCCAAAGAATTCAGCTCTTTTGCATACAAATACAATACCCCCCCCCATTACAACCCACCACCCACATACCCCTATTCTAAAACCACCCAAACCCCCCTTAAAAAAGCCTAACACTACCCCCCTGAAGATCTCCCTACCTTGTCTTCACCACACCGGGCTGAATTCCTGATCCGATCCGGGCGATGTCTTGCTCCAAGCGGCAAAGAAGAATTCTACCTCCGGCGATGTCTTCCTCCAAGCGGCAAAGAAGAATTCTTCCTCCGGCGATGTCTTCCTCCAAGCGGCAAAGAAGAATTCTTCCTCCGGCGACGTCTTCCTCCAAGTGGCAGCAAAGTCTTCATTCTTCCGGTGGCATCTTCAATCTTCTTTCTTCGCAACGCCGCCGCGGAGCATCCATCCCGGCCGACAACTGAACGACAAATGAGGTACCTTTAAATGATGTCATCCAAGATGGCGTCCACCGAATTCCGATTGGCTGATAGGATTCTATCAGCCAATCGGAATTAAGTTAGAAAAATCTGATTGGCTGATTGAATCAGCCAATCAGATTCAAGTTCAATCCGATGGGCTGATCCAATCAGCCAATCAGATTGAGCTCGCATTCTATTGGCTGTTCCGAAAAGAAGATTGAAGATGCCGCCGGAAGAATGAAGACTTTGCTGCCGCTTGGAGGAAGACGTCGCCGGAGGAAGAATTCTTCTTTGCCGCTTGGAGGAAGACATCGCCGGAGGAAGAATTCTTCTTTGCCGCTTGGAGGAAGACAGCGCCGGAGGAAGAATTCTTCTTTGCCGCTTGGAGCAAGACATCGCCCGGATCGGATCAGGAGTTCGGCCCGGTGTGGTGAAGACAAGGTAGGGAGATCTTCAGGGGGGTAGTGTTAGGCTTTTTTAAGGGGGGTTTGGGTGGTTTTAGAATAGGGGTATGTGGGTGGTGGGTTGTAATGGGGGGGGTATTGTATTTGTATGCAAAAGAGCTGAATTCTTTGGGGCATGCCCCACAAAAGGCCCTTTTAAGGGCTGGTAAGGTAAAGAGCTTTGAACTTTTTTTAATTTAGAATAGGGCAGGGAATTTTTTTTATTTTGGGGGTTTATTATTTTATTAGGGGGCTTAGAATAGGTGTAATTAGCTTAAAAATCTTGTAATCTTTTTTTTATTTTTTGTAATTTAGTGTTTTTTTTTTTTTGTAATTTAGTTTAGTTAATTTAATTGTATTTTTAGATAGATGTTTGTAGTTTATTTAATTTATTGATAGTGTAAGTGTATTTGTAACTTAGGTTAGGATTTATTTTACAGGTAATTGGGTAATTATTTTAACTAGGTAGATATTAAATAGTTAATAACTATTTAATAGCTATTATACCTAGTTAAAATAATTAACAATTTACCTGTAAAATAAATATTAACCCTAACATAGCTACAATGTAATTATTAATTATATTGTAGCTATCTTAGGGTTTATTTTATAGGTAAGTATTTAGATTTAAATAGGAATATTTTAGTTTATAAATGAATTAGATTAATTTAATATAAATTTAGTTAGGGGTGTTAGGGTTAGATAGAGTTAATATAGTTAATATAAATACTATAGTAACTATATTAACTATATTAACCCTAATATAATTAGGGTTATTATAGTTAATATATATAATGTAATACCTATATTAACTATAATATACTTAGTGTTAATATAGATAATATAGCTGGCGGCGGGGTAGGTAGATTAAATTAGGGGTTAATCATTTTAATAGAGATGGCGGCGGTGTAAGGGGCTTACATTAGGGGTTAATAATATTAATATAACTGGCGGCGGTATAGGGGGATTAGATTAGGGGTTAATAATTTTTATATAGGTGGCGGCGGTGTAAGGGGTCAGATTAGGGGATAGATAAGTTTGATGACAGCAGTGTAAGGGGTTCTAATTAGGGGATAGATAAGGTAGATGGCGGCGGTTTTAGGGGCTCACAGTAGGGGGTTAGTTTATGTAGATGGCGGCGGCGGCCGGGAGTGGCGGTTTAGGGGTTAATAACTTTATTAGGGATTTCAGGGGGGGATCGCGGTTGACAGGTAGATAGACATTGCGCATGCGTTAGGTGTTAGGTTTATTTTAGAAGATCGCGGTTGACAGGGAGATAGACTGCGCATGCATTAGGTGTTAGGTTTATTTTAGAAGATCGCGGTTGACAGGGAGATAGACATTGCGCATGCGTTAGGTGTTAGGTTTATTTTAGCAGCCAGTTTAGGGAGTTACGGGGCTCCAATAGTCATCTTAAGGCTTCTTACGGCTGCTTTTTGTGGCGAGGTGAAAATGGAGTAAGTTTTCTCCATTTTCGCCACGTAAGTCCTTACGCTGCATATTGGATACCAAACTGCGCTGGTTTGGTATACCTGCCTATAGCCCAAAAAACTACGGGCGACGGCAGAAATATACGCGCGTAACTTCTAGGTTACGCCGTATATGTGATACCAAACCAGCGTAAATATTGGCGTCGCCTGCTTTTGCAGGCGACAATTTTTATCGGATCGACCCCCAGCAGTTTGAAGCATAACAAACTCTAATAATCTATTTCATTATTTATTTATTTTTTTAAACTTTGTTTGAAAACAAATAGCTTAACTCTTGGGGTATATGTAAAAGCTTAAAAAGAAGTTAAAAGTTATTTAAGACTTTTTAATGTCTTTATTTTTTATTTTATTTTTCCCTCTCTTTTTCAATTTCCTTTGTTTTTCTTAATTCTTATTACATTGTTAAAATATTGTGAGCAGATGGTTCAGATTTTTTTAATTAAGTTTGTATTGAATAAAAAGGTGTGTAACCTTTGTTTGGGTAAAAAAGTTAAAAAGTAAATAAATAAAAAATTGCATTTTAAACAACCATTGGTAGACGCTTCTTGTTTACTGTTTTATATATCCTGTGTTTGGAGCAGAGGCTGAAACCAAAGATACAGTTAAAATTAGCATTTTTGGTTCCAGCCCTTTTGTGGGTATTGTTACATTGCAGTCAGCTTTTAATTAGGTTTTTTTTTTACAACGTGTAACCTTTGTTTGAGTAACATAAAGTAAAACATTTGCATTTTAGGAGCAATTTGATTTTTTTTTATATATCCTGTGTTTAAAGTAGATACTTGGAACCAAGCTACAGTTGAAATTAGCATTTCAAAAAGTTCTATAGAAACTACTTGAAACTACCTTTAAAATGTTTTAAGCTCCAATACAGTTATACATATAATTTATTTGCTTTGCTTAAAATATAAGTTTAGATTAATGTGATCCCCCCCTGCTAAACAATCAAAATTTAAAATATTACTACAGTTTTCCTCCATTTAATACTATACTTCCATTGCTTTAGCTATTTCTTTTAGTAAAAATATTAAATCATTTAGAATTAATTAGCTTGGAATTTAATGTGGTTACATTTAGTTTAGTATATTCATTCATAGGCAGTAAACAGCTTCCTTATTTATTTTTTGTTCACTTTATTTTTGTATTATTTTTTTATCTTTATTTTTATTTTATTTTTTATTTTATTTTTTTATTTTTTTTCCTTCTTCTTTTATCTCTCTCTTTTGATATAAAACACTTTAATCTTGATACAATTTAGTGTAGTCTCCCATACATTGTATCTATTGCTTAGGTTATAGATACCTATGTAACTGTAACTTTATTTCCTTTTAATTTCACTAATTTTATAAATTGGTAAGGTCATTTTGTTTAAAATAAGCTAACAGTGTTTTACTTAGAATATTTTTTTTTCTCTTCTTCTGCATACAAATCATAGCAACTGGTACATATTGAACTGTTTCTGCATTACTACTCAGTTTGCTTTGATTTCTTATAATTATTTATTTATTTTATTTTATTTTCCCTTCTGCTGCTACTTTAATTTGTTTTGCTATCACATTTGGGTTAATTTTGTTTCTCTTGCTTAGGCTATTCTATTCAGTGTCTAACCATATTTTAGTCACATGTATTTCTCAATTATATGAATTAATTTTAATTACACAAATTTTATAAGTTGTCAAGGTCATTTCAATTTTTTTTTTATCAAACATTAGTTAACAGTGTTTTAATTAGATTTTTTTCCCTCCTTTTAGTATAATAGCTGTTACATACTGAATTATCAGTGGGCTACTATTTATTTTATTGTTATTACAAACAATAGCATTTCTTTCCTATTTTTAATTGTAATTCTAGGTAATAATGTCTTTTCCTGGGGCAAAATATTTTTCTGATGCAGTAAGGGAATATTTTAAAGATGATATTAACAAACATGATGGGCCATATATTCTTCCAGAACCCTGTGAATCAAAAAATAACACATATGAAGGTTTTTTGGATGTGTTAACACAAATAGTGTTAAACAAAAAGAACTCTAATAAGAAACGTAAAGCATTAGTAGTTCAAGCAGTCATTGCTACAATTGGTGGACTTGCATACATAATAGAAACATTAAAGAAGGAAAATAAAGATCTCACAGGAAAGATGGAAGAGGCACTAAACAATAGAGACTGTCTAAAAATAGCATCACTTAGAACAACGAATATGGTGGAAGAACTAGAGGATGAACTGAGAATAATTGAAGACCAGAGAGATTCATATGAGTGTAAAATCACAGAGCTTCAAAATATTATAATGGAGCAAAAAAACAAATCTTATATAGAGGAAGACAAGGAAGGAAAAGTCATTCCAAGATTATACCCGAATTTGGAGTCGCTATGGCCTAGTAAAAGAGAGGCAAAACAAGATACAGAGCAAGGTCAATTACTACTGCCTGTGCCTTTAGCACCAGTTATAGTATCTGAGACTTTTAATGCACATAAAACACCTACAGGTTTTTCAATGCAGACTCGCCCCATGTCTATGATGGATAAAGACAATTTTCAGAAATGGTGGGGTGCCATGCCTCAGAATGATTTCAACAAGTTCACACATTGGTTTCAGAGGGGAGCTGAGATGGCATAAAAAGGAGGTCTGTGTATTGATGAATGGACTGAATTGCTAGAATTTGCTCTGGGTCCATTTGCAAGCAGACTATTGGGATTTAACATAAGTGTTTCAGATCAAGCTGGAAGAATAGCTGCAACCTACTTCTACTTAACTAATGTAGAAAAGGAAATTAGCCACATTACAATGAGGCCTACAGATGGCCCCCGGGAGGTAGCACAGAGAATACTCTTCTGGTGCACCCTAAGGCAGCCACAGACACCAATGGTACAGGAATCAGCAGCACATATAGCTTGTGTGCTTGAAGCCCTTCCCCGTGAATGCCAGGAATTTGTGCATCTGTTTGATCAAATGCCTACAGATTTGGAAATGGTATTAACCAGGGCAGATAAGTGGTGGATGGATTACTCACACAAAGATCAAGCATGTGCAGTCTCAGCAGTAAAACCATTTAAAGTAGAAGCAAGTAAGACAATGCAAAGTAATTGGAGAAAAAAACGTGAAGAGCCACAGTGGAACAATCGTAATAGAATCAATGGAAACTGGAGAATAAATAGGCGTGCTGATTTACAGCAGGAAAGATACAGTGGTGACTGGAGAAGGAATGAAGTGGCAGAAAATAACAACAAGGAAAGGCACAACGGTGACTGGAGAAGGAATGATATGGAAGATAATAAAGGCAATATGGGATACTGGGACCTGAGAAAGCAGAATGACAGGATGGGAGAAGAAATAGAAGCATTAAAGAGGCAAATAGAGGCAGATAGGAAGCCATAATGTGAGGAAAATAGAACACAATATACTGTAATAAAGGAGGAAGAGAAACACAAATCAGAGTGAAGAGGCCCAACCCCTGCTCAAGACCGCCTCATACATGCAGCTGACCTTGGCATGGATGAGGCAGGTTGGCCACCATATTTACTTACATTGCAGGGGTGGGAAAACACATGTTGTTAGACAGTGGTGCGGCGGTTACTATGACAAACAGGGTAACAAATGGGAACAGTTAGTTAAAATAGTAGGAGTTACAGGGAACCCACAGGAAGTCAGTGCAGGGCTGATAGAGATTAAGGTGGGTGGAGAAACAGTTAAAGTTGAAGCTATAGTTGGATGGCCTGAGGAAATATTAGGTATAGAAGCATTAAAAAAAAAGGTAAATTTATTGTAGACTTTGCCAACCAATGCTTGTGGAAAAAGGAACCAGGTAGTGAGAAACATGGAGGGACAACACAGACAAATGGTACAGTGTGTCCCATGGCATATATAGTGGCACCAGTAAAAAGCCTAGGAGAAAACAGGCTACAGTTGGAGGGACGACCAGAATGGTTGAAGCAACTTGTGCAAGCAATTCCAGTATGGGCAAGAGATAAGCTTGATTGTGGGAGAATGGATACAACAGTGCTACTTGAAGAAAAAGATCCACCATGGCAGAAGCAATACCCAGTTCCAAGGGAATCTGTGGTTTCTATTACAGAAATGATAGAGACACTGGAGGAACGTGGAATCATAAAATCTGGAAATGGATATGGATGTAATTCTCCTTGTTGGCCTGTCAAGAAGGCAGTATTGAAAACCAGTGAAGCAGAAGGCAAAACAGCTCCATCCTGGAGACTTACCATTGATTACAAAGCTGTCAACAAACTAGCAAAGAGAATGGCACAGTCGTATCAGTCTATTGTGAAATGATGTCAAAGATATCACCAGAAATGAGAATATTTATAGTAATAGATGTAGCAAATGGATTCTGGTCAATACCCTGGAAAAAGAATGCCAATACCGGACTGCATTTACCTGGGAAGGACGGCAGTATGCCTTCAAAGTTCTGCCACAAGGGTACTGTGATGCCCCAGCTATTTTCCGTACACACATGAAGGAAGCATTATCACAATTCCCACGACCTGAACGTATCATCCAATATGTGGACGATGTGCTTCTTCAGTCTCCAAATATGGAACAACATTAAAAAGATCTGACACTCTTGCTAGAGTGTATTAATAATGCAGGACTAAAATTAAATGGTGCAAAAGCTCAGTTGGCCTGCAAGGAAGTTCATTTCTTTGGAGTAACTATAACTGGAGAGGGTAGAACAATTGATCAGGATAGAGCAAAAGTGATTGCTCAACTACCAATCCCAACTGATCGTACAGCACTAAAATCTTTGTTAGGAATGATGGGCTTCTGTATAGAATTCACTCCAAGATATGCACAGCTGGCTCCACCCTTGTATGAAATTCTTAGAGCAGAAAATTGGGATTGGTCTGATGAACATACTAAGGCTGTTAACCAGTTGAAGACAGAACTAGGTAGTGCACCAACCCTTGCAAGTCCTGACCATGAAAAAGAGTTCAGGTTGTATCCCATCACAATGCCAGATGCACATGGAGTAGTCATTACTCAGACCTGGGGTAACACAGAGCGACCAGTGGCATTCGGATCCCAGACACTTTCAGCTGTGGAACTGAAATTTGGATGGTGTGAGAGAATCATATTGGCCGCATACTGGGCAGTGAAGCGATTTAAATACCTATTTGGCACACAAAATGTAATTATCTGTACCCACCATACACCTTTAAAAGTACTCAGGCAAGGAAGTCTGACAATCAGTCATATTAATAATGCTCGTATACAAAAATGGACAGTGGCATTGCTTGCAGATAACATTTCAACACATGAATTAAAAGAGCCAAAGCAATGGGTAGCTGGAGTTTGTATTAAAGGAAATGCACATGAATGTCAGGTCAACCCAGGACCAACGTGTCACCCAGTATTCAAAGATGCCACTAACTTAATGATGACTAAAGAACCTATTTGGTACACAGATGGTAGTTGTCATCATGTACAAGGAAAAAGAGTTTCAGGGATTGCTGGAGTAAAGATTCAGAGTGATGAGATTTTAGAAGAATTTGGATTCAAGCTAAAAGCTTCCTCAGCACAATATGCAGAGCTAGCAGCTGTTGTGCAAGTTCTTTACCAAGAATCAGGAAAAAGTGACAGGGTGACAATAGTCTTGGACAGTGACTGGGTTTTCAGAGGAACATGTCTGTTGCTGAAATGGTGGGCTAGCAATAAATTCTTGGCTACAGATGGATCAACAGTAAAATTTCACGGTCTTTGGCAAATTGTGGAGACTCTATCCCATGACTTTCAAAGAATCAATATGATTAAAGTACGTGCCCACAAAAGAACAGGGCCTCATCGAATAGGAAATAACCTTGCAGATCATTGAGCAAAACAAGCAGCAAAGTGGGCTGAAGAATGGAAACCAGACTCCGAAGAAAGAAAGCTAACTGTAGCTGCAACAACAAGAGGAGAATCTAAAGTGGTACAAAAGAGAATGCAAGAATTGCAAGAACTTCAAGATGAAGATGCTGAAATTAAAGAACTCAGAATGAGAATAAGAGGAGGAGAGGAAGTACATCATAAAGGGAAAATGATAGTGGAAGAAAAGGGTCTGGTTTGTGTACTAGAAGATGGCTTTCCTGTCTGGGTTGTACCATTCCATATTAGGAAAGACATCCTTAGATGGATACATGGGTCACAAGCAGGAGGACACCCAAAGATAAAGGAAAAAATACAGAAGATGGGATGGTGGCATGGACAGAATAAGGACCTTGAAGATTTTTTGGACGGCTGCCTCACCTGTGCTAGATTTGATCGATCTAACAGAAAGAAAATGAGACAGCCACCTGTAGGACCATGGGAAAGAATTCAAATTGATTATACTGGACCACTGCCAACAACCACACGAGGGAATAAATACATTTTGATGGTAGTGGATAGTTTTTCAAGATGGATGATCGCAATCCCAACAAGGAACTGTACAGCGGTAACAACTGCCATGAAACTAGTGAATGAAGTAATTACTGTCTGGGGGGTCCCAAAAGTAATTGATTGTGATAATGGAGCTGCATTTATTGGAAATGTAATGAAGGAAATGTGCAAAATGGTTGGAATAGATCTGAAATATCACATACCTTACCATCCACAGGCAGCAGGTCAAGTTGAACGGATGAATGGGACTGTAAAAAGAGAACTTATGAAATTGGTTGCAGAACATGGGTCAGCCTGGGACACCTATGTACCTTTGGTATGTGCAAGGCTTAGAGCCAGACCCTCTAGATCTACAGGATTTTCACCCTATGAAATCCTTATGGGGAGGCCAATGCCATCCTGGACCAACTGGATGACCATTCCAGCACCAGTGGCATTACAAACTGCAGCCATCACAGATGAATGGGTAAAAGAGCTTGACACACATCTAGAAATTGTGCACAAAGCAGCAGCAGTAGAAGATGAGAATCAGTACCAGCAACGGAAGAGAAGGCATGATGCCTCAGGAGATATAACTACATACCAGGCTGGTGACAGGATTATGGTACAAAACAATGATGAACTTCTACCATGGGGTAGAGCAAGAGGGAAGGGTCCATATACGGTCATAGATAGATTAGGGGCTGCAGTATACCTGATTGACCATGCAGAAAAAGGAGAAGTCTGGCTGCATGCAAGTCAATTAAAACGATTTAAAAAAGACAAGGGTAGGGACCCAGCAAACAACATGCCTTAGTAAGTACGCATACACCCTAAGACCTAGAAAATCATAATAGTTAGGTCAGGAAAATAAAATGGGTGTAAGTTAAAGGCAGCAAATGATAATTCATTTTGGGAAATTGAGTATCTGGGTAGCAAAAAAAAAAATGAAGAGGGATGAAAATGATTTTAATAGTCATACCATAAAGCTCCTATAACGATCTATACATTTCCTGTTTTCTATGCCTTATGTTTATATGCTTAACTATATTTTGGTCCTGTTTTGTGTTTTGTGTTTTTATCTTCTCTCTCTTTCACCCAGGGAAATACAGAAGAAATAAGAAGAGAATGAGAAAAATATATTTCCCCATTCACTAATTACAAATTATTAGTTTATTCACAGGCTCCTCAGAAGATTGAGTTCAGAAGAAATGAAACCTAGCCAAGGAGGATGGTGTCTTTTTCTGGCACAACTGATGAGTATAAACTGTATCGGAATGGGAAGAGGGAGACCACCAATTAGACCAGAGGATACAGCATATAAGGGACTTATTTTAAAAGGAATAGAGGATAGATATATACAGGCATATAGATTTATTTGGCCGAGGGAGTTAAAAGTAAAAGAAATTGGTGACTTACATTTGAATATCATGTTGCCAAATGATAGTATGGGGTTAGCTCTTAGGGCACCAATAAATGTGACCAAGGGACAAGAATGGAACTGGGTGGTTAGAAATGGGCAGGTAACAGCTAATGGAATATTTATAGATCGTGTGAAATTGACTTCAACCTCCCAAGGATACTATAAACATATTAATATCATAGTAAGCAGCATATTTTTAAATGAGGGTGGTGAATGGGAGGTTGCCACTATAGCTTCACATCCCAATAAAGAATTGAAATACAATCTTAACACTGGAGAGGGGTGTGTATTAACAGTAGATGAGGTAACACTTTCAGTACAGAAAAGGGAAAATTGTAAAGATCAGATAAGAATTCCATGGCCAAAAAGGGGAATCATTGTAGTCCCTACACATGAAACTGTGGTACAAGGTGTAGGATGGACATATTACCCCATAATGTTAGATTTTAATTATTTCATGATTCCTTTAAGGTGCTCAAGACAGCAGCGCGAATGGTTCAAAGGAAGGACACAGGAGATTATTGATGAGTGGACAGAAACAAATAGAAGGGACAAGCGAGATACCATAGCAACAATTTTGGGAGGAGTCGGAACCGGATTAGGTGTGTGGAACTCAGCTGATATCATAGGACTTAATAGCAGAATTAACTCTCTGACAGATGGTTTTGGCCATGCCATGAAAACAGGTGGAGTAGCCGACTCACTTATTGTAGAGAAGTTGGGAGACAATGTAGATGACATACACACCATTGCCCACAATTTACAACTACTGGAGGAGAACATTGCCGACATCTCAAACAGCATTAAAAATGAAGAAATAGGAGCTGCCATCTTTTGCTCCATGACCAGGAATAAACTATTATCTGATCTGAAGGATACTATAAATGATATAAAAGGAAACAAGTGGACAGAAAAACAATGCAACTAAGATCATAGCAACATTAAGGAAAAAAAGTGTGATAGTTACAGAGGACAATTTAAAGCATGCATACATTGAGGGACCAGGACAATGGCTACCGGAAGAATCTGAATCTGGGAGAGTAGGACTAATCCTAGCAATTCCACGTTGGGAAGGAGAAGCGGAACCATTGAATTTTGTGCATAGTATTGGTACTTTTAGCCAAAGCACCTACCAGCAACATTTTCCTTCAAAAAATTGGCAACTATTACAGAAGTAGTAATTGATGAAGGCTGTTGCAAGAAAGTTCAACATCGATGGCTATGTACCTGCACCTGGGAAACTAGAGACATTGAGAATGGATGGGTGCAGTTTACAAAAGCTGAGCTGGTACGCGAGGTCATTCATATTGGAGATTTGGCCTGTTTCATAGGCCATAAGGAGTACAAACATCAGATGAGACATGCCCAGTGGAAGAAGGGACATGTGTTAGAGTAACAACACCCCTCCATGTTGGAACACATACTGTCTTTCCATCAGGAAACCTCACTACTGACTGCATGAATTTTACTGAGGACACTGTCTGGGAGAATTGGACTTTGAAGCTTTTTCCTCCTATTCCTAAGCTCACTTTGCAGTTACATGAACTAGTACAACGTACTAAACAGCAGCTACGCCCCATCAGCAATTTGCTTGAGCAACAAAATAATGAACTTGAAAAAACTAAAGAAGAAGTTATCCATCCATGGTGGGGAGTACTCACTGATGTAGAAACACACCCGATAATGAGAACTCTCTCCTTAATGCTTATGTTTATCCAAGTTATAACAACAGCTGTGATACTGTATTTTTGTTTGATATTAAAGAAGATGAAGAGGAAGCTGAAAGCAAGGAACCAAAATGACTTTATTTAAGTGTTATTCTTGTTGTTCAGGCACGACTGCATACTCTTCTAATAAAGTTTACCCATAAATTCACACACAATCACATACACATCCCTCATCAGGTAAGTATGCTTTGCCAAACCCACCGTCATGCACCCACATTTCTCTCTATCTTCTGATAATTTGTTTTTCTGCCTCGTATTAATTTGTTTGGATTGTGTTGGGAGTAATAGTTAGTTTTTATTATTAATTGTATAACATTTAGGTTGGCAGTTGACAGTCCTAGGAAAGTACAGAAGAGCTCAAGTCGACAAGGGATTTATTCCGGAGGGACGGTGGGTTGAATTTTTCCTATAAGGTTTTCGCTCCCACTGGGTTCTTCTGTATTAATGGGTATAAATAGAAAACCGGGCAACATAGGAGAAATTAAAGTGGGGGAATGTGGTGTCATAAAACCAGATAATTTATCCCTAGAGTGTTCAAGTAGTTAATTCTTAAATTTACGAACATATTTTAAAATATAGACCAGGCCTCTGGCCTAGTCTTTGTCTAAGAAGGACACTCCCATATAGCCTTTTGATTGGTGTATGGTAGGACACACCTTAAGTGAATTAAGTATACAATGGGAGCCAACAGTTAGTATACACACTTTTTTTATCTTCCTCACCTTCTGGAAGCAACTGATGAGAGAGAGCATTGGAGGACTGAACTGGCTGAGTATATTAGCATTCTTATACATTTACTTTGGGATAAATTCTCTTGTTCACTATGTTTAGTTAATATTGCTTAATCTGGGTTTGTTTAAAATAGAGTTGCCCCATATAATTTGGACTGTACTTTATGTTTGTAGCTCTTGGTATTTCTTGAGACTTGTTTTATATTTTGTAGCCTATAGATAATTGTTAATCTTTATACCTATATTATTTGTCTTCCAATAAAATAATTTTAAAAAGTGGACAACCCCTTTGGTTTAATATTCTGGTACTAATTACCACCACAGAAGCTCCCTACATGCTCCCTAATTAACCCCTTCACTGCTGGGCATAATACACGTGTGGTGCACAGTGGCATTTAACAGCCTTCTAATTACCAAAAAGCAAAGCCAAAGCCATATATGTCTGCTATTCATGAACAAAGGGGATCCCAGAGAAGCATTTAGAACCATTTATGCCATAATTGCATAAGTTGTTTGTAAATAATTTCAGTTAGAAACCTAAAGTTTGTGAAAATATTTGTGAAAAAGTGAACAATTTTTTTTATTTGATCGCATTTGGCGGTGAAATGGTGGCATGAAATATACCAAAATGGTCCTAGATCAATACTTTGGGATGTCTTCTAAAAAAAAAATATATACATGTCAAGGGATATTCAGGGATTCCTGAAAGATATCAGTGTTCAAATGTAACTAGCGCTAATTTTGAAAAAAATGTGGATTGGAAATAGCAAAGTGCTACTTGTATTTATTGCTAGTGATGTCGCGAAGCTAAAAATTTAGGTTCGTGAACGGCGCATGGGCGAACCAGGCGAACCGCCATAGACTTCAATAGGCAGGCGAATTTTAAAACCCACAGGGACTCTTTCTGGCCACAATAGTGATGGAAAAGTTGTTTCAAGGGGACTAACACCTGGACTGTGGCATGCCGGAGGGGGATCCATGGCAAAACTCCCATGGAAAATTACATAGTTGATGCAGAGTCTGGTTTTAAGCCATAAAGGGCATAAATCACCTAACATTCCTAAATTGTTTGGAATAACATGCTTTAAAACATCAGATATGATGTTGTATCGATCAGGTAGTGTAAGGGTTATGCCCGCTTCACAGTGACAGACCAAACTCCCCATTTAAAGGGACAGTCTACACCAGAATTTTTTTTTTCTTTATTACATTTTTATTAGAATTTTCATAATTATATCCAACACAGAATATAAAAGTGCAATAACAGCGCTGTGATTACATATTGTTTGACATATCAATGAAAGAACAAACAAACTCAAAGTCATGTGTCTATTCTGGTAATTCAACTGCTGTGGACTGAGTCCACCTTCATATTCCGCTAGGCTCATTACTTCCACAAAACTTATTAGAATTACTACTTCAATGTGACTCTGAAGCTTGGATTAATCGCAATCACAACGTTAGTATGAGTATTAACAATTGAGGAGCATATTTAAATTAACATAAATATAAACAAGAATATGAACAAGAAACAATTACCTACTGCAGGACACGTCTATTCCTATTTCTATATCTATCTAGTGTTGGGGTTCAGCTATTCAGGTAATTATAGAAATTTATTAACTTCACTATATGTATTAATGTTGTTTTATGGCTCTGAGATAAGACTCCCAATAAAACCACATATCGTTGTATAATGCCATCTGGTTTGTTTTAAAATAATAGTATCTTTCTAGCAACAGAGCTCCCTTCACCCTCTAACTCCACTCAGCTATTGTAGGGATCCTGACAGTTCGCCACAAAGTTGCTATGAGCTGTTTGGCTGAATTAAGCATAATATGTCCGATATTCCTTCTTATTTTACATTTGATATTACTTAACATATTGAATATGCAACCCTGAGGGGAAAAGGTAACATTGCACGCTAAAGCCAGTTTTATCTCATCTAGTATCTTCCCCCAATATGTGTTTATTTTAGGACAAGACCACTAAATGTGACCCATAGTACCCTCTTCTTTCTTACATCTCCAACATTTTTCATTGGCTGAAGGGAAGAGATGTTTCATTCTATTTGGTGTTAGATACCAACGAAACAACACTTTGTAGTTTGTTTCTAATGCTGCAGTTGTGTGTGCTGAGTGAGCTGTGGTCCTAAATATATTTTCCCACGTCTTTGGGTCTTGGGGTCCCAGTAAATCTCTCTCCCAACCTTTCACATAGTTATGGGGATTGGGTAGTGTGGCTGAGAGCAATAGTCTATAAATAGAAGAGATAATCCCTTTCTGTGGAGAGCTAGATAGACACATTTGTTCAAATGTCGTCAAGGGCCTTGTCATCATTGTTCTGTTCCTATGTGTCATGATATAGTGACATGTTTGGTGGTATCTCATCCATTGACCAAAAAAAGGCCACCTACATCTTTTAAGTCAGCAACAGGTAATAGCTTCCCTGCTCTGAATAATATTGTGACTGGAATATGTCCTTGCAGGCTAGTGTCACCCCCTGTATTATGGTTCTGGCCTTCTAAAAACTCTGGATTAGCTAGGATTGGTGTCAAAGGCGAGTGGGCGCTGGAGATTCCCTTATACCTGTCCCGGACAAACCTCCAATCCGACACAGTCGACACTACCGTGGCAGTGAAGGTGTTTTGGGATTTAGATAAAACTGTAGGCAACCAACACAAACCCCCTAGTTGTGATACCCCTGAGATGTCATGTTCTAATTGTATCCAGTGTTTAGGGTCACTACCATTATTTCTACTCCATTCTAAGATTCTTTGTAAGGAAATAGCTTGTTTGTACAATAATAAATTAGGGACTGCGAGTCCTCCCAAATCTTTTTGAGCATACAGTGAGGCCTTGGATACCCTTGGCGGTTTCCCCTTCCATATAAAGCTGTGCATAATTTTTTGTATTTTTTGTATGTATATGAGAGTGTGTGGTAGGGGTAAGGTTTGTAATATATACAAGACTTTTGGCAAAAGTACCATCTTGACCGTATTCACTCTCCATATCATATTTTTAGACATCCAGGATGAGGCCTGGTTAGAAATTGTTTTTAATAGCCTAGTGTAGTTGATTGTGCGAATTGAGTCTAAACTGCTTGTTAGATGTATACCCAAGTATTGTATGGCTTTCGTCTGAATCGCGAAGGCGCACTTATTTTGTATAGTAGTGATAGTATTGGGGAGTATATGTAGTGGCAAAAGCTCCGATTTATTAGTGTTTACTGAAAAATTTGATACTTTCCCATAATCCGTCAGTTCCTTCTGCACCGCGGAGAGAGACCTCAAGGGACTTGACAGAGACAGCAGAACGTCATCTGCAAACATGGATAACTTATATTCTCTGTTTTCAACGTTTATACCTTTAATGTTTTCATTTAGTCTAATTTTGCATGCAAAAATTTCTAGTGATAATATAAACAGGAGAGGAGACAAAGGGCAACCCTGTAGGGTACCATTTTGGATTTCGAATTGTTCAGAGAGAGTACCATTTATTCTAATTTGGGCTGTGGGAAAGGAGTATAGGGCCATAATTTTGTTTATAAATGCTGTTGGTACATTAAATTTAGTGAGTACTGATTCCAGAAAGGTCCAATCTAGTCTATCGAACGCTTTCTCAGCGTCCGTAGACAATAACACTGAAGGTATTTTGTTCTTATTGATGAATTCTATGATATTTAAAAGTTTCACGGTATTGTCCCGTGCCTCCCTCCGCGGCACAAAACCCACCTGGTCTGGGGAAATTAACGATGGGAGAAGAATATTCAATCTAGTGGCCAAAACTTTGGCAAAAATTTTTAGATCAAGGTTCAGTAAAGAAATAGGTCGAAAATTAGCTGGGGTGTTGGGCTTTTTCCCAGGTTTGGGAAGGACTGTGATAACTGCTTGTAACATTTTTTCCGGCAGAACGCCCCCATTGTCAATTTGGTGAAAAGTGTTTAGTAAGTGGGGTGTTAATAGGTGTGAGTATAATTTGTAGTAAGAACCCGAGAACCCGTCTGGGCCAGGGGCCTTCTCAGGTTTTAGTGATTTTATTGCCTCGCTAATTTCCTTATAGCTTATTGGGGCCTGCAGCATCTCACTATCTTTTTCTGAAATTGTCGGGACCTTAACTTTCTCTAGATATTCGTCACATTTATTTTTGTAATCCACTTGGGACCTGTTAGGAAAGAGATTATATAGTGGGTGGTAATAATTTTTAAATGCGTCTGCTATCTGTTTGGTATCTTCTACTCTTGCCCCTCTTGAGTTATTAATTGCATGAATATAAGTTTTTGCTTGTTTGGTTTTAAGCAATCTAGCCAACTGTCGGCCGGGCTTCCCGGCCTCACTATAAAATTTCTGTTTTAGTTTGAAAGCTATTCCTTGGGCTTTGATATGTAAGTGAGAGGTTAATTTAGATCTGTAAAATTTTAATTGTTGGAAAATAGAGTCATCTTGTGGATGGATTTTGTGCATGTAATCCAGTTGTGTGATTTCCCTGGCGATATGCTGGCATTCCTCTCTCTGTTTTTTAATTTTTTGGGCTCTAATTTTGATCAGTATGCCTCTTATATAACTTTTATGTGTTTCCCACACTGTTGCTGGTGGCATGCCTACTTGGACATTTCTATGAAAAAACTCTTGTAGTTCAGCCTCCAGAGTCTCATGTGTCTCTGGGTCCAGAAGTAAGGATTCATCTAATCTCCAGCTAAATTCTCTGATTGGGGCTGAGGGCCAATTAACAGAGCATCCAACCATAGAGTGATCTGACCATGCAGTGTGTGTGATATTCGTTGTGATTGCATGAGATAGAGTAATGTGGTCAAAAAAAATATAATCAATCCTTGAATAAGATTTATTCGGATTAGAGAAAAAGGTATAATCTCTCCGTTCCGGGTTAGCAACTCTCCACGGGTCTTGTAGTCCAAGTGTCTTAACAAGATTCCACATGGCTTTAAGCGTATTATTTGCAATGTGTATATTTGGGTTGGAGCTATCTATTTTAGGGTTGAAAGGTAAATTAAAATCTCCCATGACTATCAACTGGCCTTTTTGTATGTCTTGTATTAGGGGTATTATTGATTTATAGAAGGCTGCTTGTTTTTGATTGGGAGCGTATATATTAACGAGAGTGACTACTTTGTTATAAAGGACACCGCACACCGTCAGAAACCTACCATCTGTGTCTTTTTTCTGCTCTATTAATTTGAAGGGTATGGAGCTACGTATTAGGATGCTAACTCCATTTATCTTTTTTTTAGAATGAGAGCTGTGAAAGTGTTGAGAGAAGTTGTTATGTAGATATTTGGGGATAGAGCCTCTTTTGAAATGTGTTTCCTGCAAACCTAAAATTTCCCCTCCCTTTTGTGCTATGTCTCTCAAAGCTTGCGATCTTTTATTAGGAACATTAAAACTCTTTACATTTTGTGTTACAAATTGAATATTTTTGTCTGTCATGGTATTACCTTGCCAGCTCCTACTCCATTCTCATAGAACATGCTGATCCCATATGTGATGAGTCGTCTCTGCAGTACCAAACCTATAAACAATCTAACAATAAAAACTATAGCAACACAATATAACACAAAAACATAAATAACATACACATTTTTAACTCTATATAAACAATAGAGGGAATGGCAATAAATTCCTGTGAGGAAAACATTCAACCCTCAAAGTACTTTTGTACATATATCATTCTATCTAACCTGTCAATTATTTATCTGAGGTGAGTTCCTAAGGTACAGATAACTAGTGTCCATGATAAGACCTCTGCAGCCATCGCGAGGTCTCCTATTTTAATATACGTGAGATTTTACTCACTTTGGCTACACTGATCACATAGAGGACATTTCTTATAAAAAGGATACTTTCGACCTGCTTAGGCCTAAAAGTCCGATGAAGAAGAGTTCTTTGTTCGTTTATTACGAACCATCTGTCATTCTTTACGTTGTGGAAGAGGGGAAGACTGTGAGATAGAAGTGGTAGTAGAGTCCTGTCCATTGACAGTGCCCATATCCGGTGGAGGAATTTCCAGCTTCCTGCAGAGAATTGAGAGTTCTTTTCTCCTGGCCAGAGTTCTGGCTGATAAGTCAGCGAAGAATTCTAAAGTGGCTCCATCTTTTTGTATAGGTCTCTTATCTCTAGCTGCTGTCATGAGGCGTTCCTTCATTTAATAGTTGGTTATTTTTACGATCACATCTCAGGGAGGAGCCGCTTCAGGGGGTCTTAATCTTAAGGCACGGTGTGCTCTGTCTACTCCAACTTCAGAATTATCTGTAGGGTCCCTGAGTTGAGAGAACAAGGATTGTAGATATTCTTGTAGGGTTGAGGAGTCGACTGATTCTGGGATACCACGTATCCTGATGTTTTGCCTTCTGGACCTATTCTCTAAGTCCTCCATTTTGTCTTCTAGCTGTCGAACAGTTTGGTCCTGGAGGGCCATATGATCATTCACTTTTGAAATGCATAAATCATGTTCCTGAATTTTAAGAGTGCTGCATCCCTTTGCAAGATATCTCACTATTTTTGACTTTTCTGAGCCTGTCAAGTCCTTCTTTTGACCCATTTTGCCAAAGGAAAGTAAGTTGCCTAATAATTATGCACACCTGATATAGGGTGTTGATGTCATTAGACCACACCCCTTCTCATTACAGAGATGCACATCACCTAATATGCTTAATTGGTAGTAGGCTTTCGAGCCTATACAGCTTGGAGTAAGACAACATGCATAAAGAGGAGGATGTGGTCAAAATACTCATTTGCCTAATAATTCTGCACTCCCTGTATTTTCTTCCCCATCTGAAGCAGATTCAGAAGAGCTAGATGAGTGTTGGCTTTGAGATTTTTGTGGAGTGATAGGGTTATCTAGTGGTGTGAGCAAAGCTGCTGCTTTAAGGTATTTATCCATTGATGGATTGCTTCTGCTCCCATTTTTGTTTTGCTTGTTTTTTTGTGGATTTTTTTTGGCGACATCTTAACTGCAGATATTTCTGTGGCACTTGATGTTTACTCCAGGTATAAACTAGATTCTATAGAGAGCTCTTCAATACAAATTCTAAATGGCAGCAGAATTATATATATATATATATATATATATATATATTTAGACAATCATAAAAACAGGAACAGATATTTATTTTTGTTGAAAGATAGATTTTGGAGTAATTCACTGTTTGCAACTTTGAATATTGCTGCTAGAGATTGCTTGTATTACCAACTTTGCTATAGACTAAGGTTCCCCTTGTAGCAAGACACAGTAGATTCGTACCTCAGTGGAATGTTGTTGTAGGGCAAACACAACTATTTAAGGATTATGTCTGCATACCTATGTAGGCTCTTGCTGTTATTTTTGATAATGCAGTCTCATCTTGGTTGGTCTATTGATAGGTAGATATGTCAGAGTAGATATCTTTACATTTCTGTATATATAAGTATGAGGGCAAGCCATCTGAAACCTCTCATTCCACCAGATATGTGCTGGGCATTTTGTGTTTCTTTTAAGACATTGCCAGAGACTGTCCCTTTATTTGTATTAGCCCCTTATGCCCTTTCCTTTAAAGTCCCCTTTGTATTTCACGTTACAAGAAGCACTGTTCTATCTGCCTTTATACTGCTGTAGTTTATGTTCAGCACGAGCTAAGCAGACAGCAGTGAATTTCTAAGTGCGTATGACTCACCAAGATGGCGCCCGCCAGCGGCTCTCAGGATTCTCCTGTGTGCATTGAGAGGCCGACTACTTCTCACGGTATCATCTCTCACCCGGTGTAAGTCTTCTTTCTTGCTTGCGGATCTAGCGATTCTGTCTCATGATTTGTTGCGCGCCTCTATGCAGATTACTTCTGCGGTTGGTAAAGAGGGGCCTGTTGTTATTAGGAAGTGCCCGCCGAGTCACTTAAGTCCCAGAAGAGATCTTCTAGTGACGATCCCCTGCCCAGACTTAGATATGGGGCATTAGTGCTGCATTTATCTGACAGTAGAAACAGGTTTTAAGAGCTTGTGGTGTACTTTTTTGGGCTGAGGCTCCGGAGCTCACCTAATGTGCGGCCATCACTATCCAGTGCCGGCTCCGCCCCCCCCACACCAGAATTTTTATTGTTTTAAAAGATAGATAATCCCTTTATCACCCATTTCCCAGTTTTGCATAACTAACACATTTATAATAATATACTTTTAACCTCTGTGATTATCTTGTATCTAAGCCTCTGCAAACTGCCCCTTTTTTCAGTTCTTTTGACAGACTTGCAGTCTAGTCAATCAGTGCCTGCTCCCAGATAACTTCTCGTGCACGAGCACAGTGTTATCTATATGAAATATGTGAACTAACACCCTCTAGTGGTGAAAAACTGTTAAAATGCAATCTGAAAGAGATGGGCTTCAAGGTCTAAGAAATTAGCATATGAAGCTCCTAGGTTAAGCTTTCAACTAAGAATACCAAGAGAACAAAGCAAAATTGGTGATAAAAGTAAATTGGAAAATTGTTTAAAATCACATACTCTATCTGAATCATGAAAGTTTATTTCGGCCTAGACTGTCCCTTTAACGCACCGCAAACAACTGCAAACAGTCCATTTGCACAACCGCAAACTTCCCATTTGCACAAGGTTGGATACCAAGCTAGCCATGTCCTGTTCCTTGTCCTCACTGATGTCATTGAAGGTATCTTCCTCCACCCAGCCACGTACAACACCAAGGGTCCCCAAAAGCTGACAACAAGCCCCCTGTGACACCTGCTGTGTTTGGTCTTCCACCTCCTCAAAGCCACCTTCCTCCTCTGACTCCTCTTCTTCAGACTCCTCTCTCTGCGTTGCCTCTCTCTGCATTATTATAAGGTGTGTTAAGTAGTACAATTCCTATCAGTTTAATCCCTGTTACGTCCCCTATCAGGGGACGTGTATATGGCATCAATTTTAGGAACCGGGAGATGGAAAAAGATGCTTGGTCGGTCCTCCAACTTCAAATTTGGGGCACTGCGCATGCAATCTAATGTGCCACCAGATAGGAGTGGTGTGTTAAGTAGTTCTATTCTTATCAGTTTAATCCCTGTTACGTCCCCTATCAGGGGACGTGTATATGGCATCAATTTTAGGAACCGGGAGATGGAAAAAGATGCTTGGTCGGTCCTCCAACTTCAAATTTGGGGCACTGCGCATGCAATCTAATGTGCCACCAGATAGGAGTGGTGTGTTAAGTAGTTCTATTCTTATCAGTTTAATCCCTGTTACGTCCCCTATCAGGGGACATGTATATGGCATCGATTTTAGGAACCGAGAGATGGAAAAAGATGCTTGGTCGGTCCTACTACTTCAAATTTGGGGAACTGCGCGTGCAATCTAATGTGCCACCAGATAGGAGTGGTGTGTTAAGTAGTACTATTCTTATCAGTTTAATCCCTGTTACGTCCCCTATCGGGGGACGTGTATATGGCATCGATTTTAGGAACCGGGAGATGGAGAAAGATGCTTGGTCGGTCCTCCTACTTCAAATTTGGGGCACTGTGCGTGCAATCTAATGTGCCACCAGATAGGAGTGGTGTGTTAAGTAGTTTTATTCTTTTCAGTTTAATCCCTGTAACGTCCCCTTTCAGGGGATGTGTATATGGCATCGATTTTAGGAACCAGGAGATGGAGAAAGATGCTTGGTCTGTCCTCCAACTTCAAATTTGGGGCACTGTGCGTGCAATCTAATCTGCCACCAGATAGGAGTGGTGTGTTAAGTAGTTTTATTCTTATCAGTTTAATCCCTGTTACGTCCCCTATCAGGGGATGTGTATATGGCATCGATTTTAGGAACCGGGAGATGGAAAAAGATTCTTGGTCGGTCCTCCTACTTCAAATTTGGGGCACTGAGCGTGCAATCTAATGTGCCACCAGATAGGAGTGGTGTGTTAAGTAGTACTATTCTTATCAGTTTAATCCCTGTTACGTCCCCTATCAGGGGACGTGTGTATGTCATCGATTTTAGGAACCCGGGAGATGGAAAAAGATGCTTGGTCGGTCCTCCTACTTCAAATTTGGGGCACTGAGTGTGCAATCTAATGTGCCACCAGATAGAAGTGGTGTGTTAAGTAGTACTATTCTTATCAGTTTAATCCCTGTTACGTCCCCTATCAGGGGACGTGTATATGGCATCGATTTTAGGAACCGGGAGATGGAAAAAGATGCTTGGTCGGTCCTCCTACTTCAAATTTGGGGCACTGAGCGTGCAATCTAATGTGCCACCAGATAGGAGTGGTGTGTTAAGTAGTACTATTCTTATCAGTTTAATCCCTGTTACGTCCTCTATCAGGGGACGTGTGTATGGCATCTATTTTAGGAACCCGGGAGATGGAAAAAGATGCTTGGTCGGTCCTCCTACTTCAAATTTGGGGCACTGAGCGTGCAATCTAATGTGCCACCAGATAGGAGTGGTGTGTTAAGTAGTACTATTCTTATCAGTTTAATCCCCGTTACGTCCCCTATCAGGGGACGTGTATATGGCATCGATTTTAGGAACCGGGAGATGGAAAAAGATGCTTGGTCGGTCCTCCTACTTCAAATTTGGGGCACTGCGCGTGAAATCTAATGTGCCACCAGATAGGAGTGGTGTGTTAAGTAGTTCTATTCTTATCAGTTTAATCCCTGTTACGTCCCCTATCAGGGGACGTGTATATGGCATCGATTTTAGAAACCGGGAGATGGAGAAAGATGCTTGGTCGGTGCTCCTACTTCAAATTTGGGGCACTGTGCGTGCAATCTAATGTGCCACCAGATAGGAGTGGTGTGTTAAGTAGTACTATTACTATCAGTTATGTGCCTTTTTTTGGTTTGGTTTTTGAAGCCACAGTGCAGCACCAGAGGCCAGAAAAATTAGGCATGTACACAGCCGCTGCTGTAGCAGCGGCCAGAAAAATTGATGTTTGTTTCCCAGGCAGAAAGTGCCCTAAAACATTGCAGCTTGAACCCTAGTTGGTGGCGGATAAGTCACGCAAGTCATCCGGCATTCAGAGATAAAATACAGCAGCGTGTGGACCATTTTTAGCCCAAGGCAGCTCATCTCATCATGCCTTTTTTACTCGAATGTATCGCCCACTGTCAATCCCTTCGGGATCCATCCCTCATTAATCTTAATAAAAGTGAGGTAATCTAGACTTTTTTGACCTAGGCGACTTCTCTTCTCAGTGACAATACCTCCTGCTGCACTGAAGGTCCTTTCTGACAAGACACTTGAAGCGGGGCAGGCCAGAAGTTCTATCGCAAATTGGGATAGCTCAGGCCACAGGTCAAGCCTGCACACCCAATAGTCAAGGGGTTCATCGCTCCTCAGAGTGTCGATATCTGCAGTTAAGGCGAGGTAGTCTGCTACCTGTCGGTCGAGTCGTTCCCTGAGGGTGGACCCCGAAGGGCTGTGGTGATGCGTAGGACTTAAAAAGCTCTGCATGTCCTCCATCAACAACACTTCTGTAAAGCATCCTGTCCTTGCCGGCGTGGTGGTGGGAGGAAGAGGATTACTTTCACCTCTTCCCCTGTTAGATTCCCATTGTGCTGTGACATTACCCTTATATGCTGTGTAAAGCATACTTTTAATTTATTTTGGAACTGCTGCATCCTTTCCGACTTGCAGTAATTCTGTACTTTATGCTTATACCGGGGGTCTAGTAGCGTGGACACCTAATACAGCTCATTCTCCTTCAGCCTTTTTATACGAGGGTCCCTCATTAGGCATGACAGCATGAAAGACCCCATTTGCACAAGGTTGGATGCCGTGCTACTCATGTCCCGTTCCTCATCCTCAGTGATCTCACTGAAGGTATCTTCTTCCCCCCAGCCACGTACAACACCACGGGTACCAGATAGGTGACAACGAGCACCCTGGGATGCCTGTTGTGGTTGGTCTTCCTCCTCCTCCTCAAAGCCACATTCCTCCTCTGACTCCTCTTCCTCACAATCCTCTTCCAGCGTTGCCGCAGGTCCAGCAAGCGATGCTGATAAGGCTGTTTCTGGTGGTGATGGTGACCACAACTCTTCCTTTTCATGCTCATCTACGGCCTGATCCAGCACTCTTCGCAGGGCATGCTCCAGGAAGAAAACAAATGGTATGATGTCGCTGATGGTGCCTTTGGTGCAACTGACTAGGTTTGTCACCTCCTCAAAAGGACGCATGAGCCTACAGGCATTGCTCATGAGCGTCCAGTAACGTGGAAAAAAAATTCCCAGCTCCGCAGAGGCTGTCCTAGCACCCCGGTCATACAAATAGTCATTAACGGCTTTTTCTTGTTGGATCAGGCGGTCGAACATTAGGAGTGTTAAATTCCAACGTGTCGGGCTGTCGCAAATCAAATGCCTCACTGGCATGTTGTTTCACCGCTGGATATCTGAAAAGTGCGCCATGGCCGTGTAGGAACGCCTGAAATGGCCACACACCTTCCTGGCCTGCTTCAGGACGTCCTGTAAGCCTGGGTACTTATGCACAAAGCATTGTACGATCAGATTACACACATGTGCCATGCACGGCACATGTGTTAACTTGCCCAAATTCAATGCCGCCACCAAATTTCTTCCGTTGTCACTATCCACTTTGCCAATCTCCAGTTGGTGCAGTGTCAGCCACTGATCCACCTGTACGTTCAGGGCAGACAGGAGTGCTGGTGCGGTGTGACTCTCTGCTTTCAGGCAAGTCAACCCCAAGATGGCGTGACACTGCCGTATCTGGGATGTGGAATAGTACCTGGGGAGCTGGGGGGTGCCGTTGATGTGGAGCAAGACACAGCAGCAGAAGAGGACTCAGCCGAGGAGGTTATGGAAGAGGATGGAGTAGGAGGAGTAGAGGAGTTGGCAGCAGGCCTGCCTGCAAGTCGTGGCAGTGTCACCAACTCCTCTGCAGAGCCATGCATTCCATGCTTGGCAGCCGTCAGCAGGTTTACCCAATGCGCAGTGTAGGTGATATACCTGCCCTGACCATGCTTTGCAGACCTGGTATCAGTGTTCAGATGGACCCTTGCCCCAACACTGTGTGCCAGACATGCCATTACTTCCTTTTGCACAATGGAGTACAGGTTGGGGATTGCCTTTTGTGCAAAGAAATTTCGGCCGGGTACCTTCCACTGCGGTGTCCCAATAGCTACAAAAATTTTTATGGTAAAAACTGGTGGGCTGAGTACAGTCAAGCCAGCTGTCAGATGCCGGGCAAGGGGGTGACTTTGTGACATTGGCTTCTTACGCTCAAACATGTCCTTGACAGACACCTGACTGTGGGCAGATGAGCAGGAACTGCTCAAGGCGAGAGACGGAGTGGCAGATGGTTGAGAGGGGGCAAGGAGGACAGCAGTGGTTGACATGGCTGAAGATGCTGGACCAGGGGGAGGATGGCGGCTTTGAGTTTGTGTGCTGCTTGTACTCATGTGTTGATCCCATAGGCGTTTGTGATGTGCGATCATGTGCCTTCGCAAATCAGTTGTACCTAGGTGGGTGTTGGACTTCCCATGACTCAGTTTCTTTTGGCACAGGTTGCAAGTGGCATCGCATGTGTGTAATGCTGCCTGACTGAGACATATCCCTGTTATCTACATCCTCTGTCAATAATGGTTGCGCATCACTATCACTCATTTCTTCCAACTGATGTGTAAATAACTCCTCTGACAGATCAAGTGAAGCGGCTGTGGTGCTAGTGTTAGTGCTGGTGGCAGGCGTGCGAGTGGTAACTTGAAAGGTGCCCGAAGCTAAGCTGGAGGAGGATGGTGAAGATTGGGTGTCCTGTGTTAGCCAGTCAACTATGTCCTGAGAAATGTTCGAGTTCAGGGTACGTGGCCTCTGAACACTGGGCATTATTCTAGGGCCAAAGGGAATCACAGCACCACGAACATGACAGATCCTGTGGGGTGGCCTGCCTCTGCCTGTCATTTTTTTTCGATTAGTGGTACTATGCGTGCAAGCTACTGTGACAACAGATATGAGTAGCACTCTGCACTGGCAGAAGTTGGCAGAGTAGACGCTGTAGGCCTGACACACACGCTTGCAGACAATTAACTGCTATTCAATCTATTACAGTCAAAATTGTATTTTTTTTTTAAATTTACACTACTGTTACACCAGATATGAGTTGCACTGGGGTGACACTGTGCCCTGGCAGGCAGGCAGGCACTGAAACACACACGTGTGAAGGAAACTGACTGCTATTATTTAGCACAGTCAAAAAAGTTTTTTTTTTTTTTAAATGTACATTACTGTTACACCAGATATGAGTTGCACTGGGGTGACACTGTGCCCTGGCAGGCAGGCAGGCAGGCACTGAAACGCACACGTGTGAAGGAAACTGACTTCTATTATTTAACACAGTCAAAAAAGTGTTGTTTTTTTAAAATGTTCACTACTGTTACACCAGCTATGAGTTGCACTGGGTGACACTGTGCCCTGGCAGGCAGGCCCTGAAACGCACACGTGTGAAGGAAACTGACTGCTATTATTTAACACAGTCAAAAAAGTGTTGTTGTTTTTTAATTTACACTACTGTTACACCTGATATGAGTTGCACTGGGGTGACACTGTGCCCTGGCATGCAGGCCCTGAAACGCACACGTGTGAAGGAAACTGACTGCTATTATTTAACACATTCAAAAAAGTGTTGTTTTTTTTAAATCTACACTACTGTTACACCAGATATGAGTTGAACTTGGGTGACACTGTGCCCTGGCAGGCAGGCACTGAAATGCACACGTGTGAAGGAAACTGACTGCTATTAATTAACACAGTCAAAAAAGTGTTGTTTTTTTTTAAATCTACACTACTGTTACACCAGATATGAGTTGCACTGGGGTGACACTGTGCCCTGGTAGGCAGGCACTGAAATGCACACGTGTGAAGGAAACTGACTGCTATTATTTAACACAGTCAAAAAAGTGTTGCTTTTTATTAAATCTACACTACTGTTACACCAGATATGAGTTGCACTGGGGTGACACTGTGCCCTGGCAGGCAGGCACTGAAACGCACACGTGTGAAGGAAACTGACTGCTATTATTTAACACAGTCAAAAAGGTGTTTTTTTTTTTTTAAATCTACACTACTGTTACACCAGATATGAGTGGTGGCACTGGGCAAGTGGGCACAGTATACGCTGTGAGCCTGACACACACGCTGGCAGGCAGGCAACTGCAATTAGATTACACAGGGAAAAAAAAAAAAGCAGACTGATGTTCTAGCACTAAAAAGGGCTTTTTGGGGTGCTGTCCTTACAGGAGAGATCAGATGAGTCCTTCAGGACTGTAGTGGGCACTGAATACATTAGCCTAGCTATCGATTTCCCTATTCAATCAGCAGCAGCTACACTGTCCCTCCTCTCTCTAAGAATGCAGCTTCCAAATGAATCTAAAATAGATGCTGTCCAGGAGGTAGGAGTGTCTGGGAGGGAGGGTCTGCTGCTGATTGGCTGGAATGTGTCTGCTGACTGTGAGGTACACGGTCAAAGTATTACTCAATGATGACGAATAGGGAGTGGATTGAACATCGCATATGTTCACCCGCCGCGGTGAACGCGAACATGCTATGTTTGCCGGGAACTATTCGCCGTCGAACTATTCGCAACATCACTATTTATTGCCCTATAACATGCAAAAAAAGCAAAGAACATGTAGTCATTGGATATTTCTAAACTCAGTACAAAATTTAGAAACTATTTAGCATGGGTGTTTTTTGGTGGTTGTAGATGTGTAACAGATTTTGGGGGTCAAAGTTAGAAAAAGTGTGTTTTTTTCCATTTTTTCCCTCATATTTTGTATTTGTTTTATAGCAAATTATAAGATATTATGAAAATAATGGTATCTTTTAAAAGTCCATTTAATGGCAAGAAAAATTGTATATAATATGTGTGGGTACAGTAAATGAGTAAGAGGAAAATTACAGCTAAACACAAACATTGCAGAAATGCAAAAATAGCCTTGGTCCCAGACGGTCAACAAATTGAAAAGTGGTCTGTTCACTAAGGGGTTAAAGATTCTACAGAGAATGGGTGTGATTATGGTCTCAAAAGTTTTATAGAATTGAGCAATAAAACCGTCCGGACCAGGGGATTTTGCTAACTTAAGTTTTTTAATACTCTTTTGTACTTCTTCTATGAAGATTAGAATTATAAGGTCTTGGGAGGCCTCTTGAGCAAGTTGGGGGAGGTTGAGAGTCGCTAGAAAGGAGCAAATCTCCATCATAGATCTGAGACCCTGATGCTTAGTAGATTCCAAATTATATAGGTCAAAATAGAATTCTCTAAAAGTTTCATCAATCTCTTTCAGTGAGGACACTTCACCTCGGGGTGAGTTAAGTCTAGCGATTTTAGATTGTGTAGTATGGTTACGTAACTTAGCGGCAAGGAACGACGAGGCCTTATTGCTCTTGTGATAGTAAACTTGTTTTAATTTGTCTAGGTTTGTTTGCTATTTCTGAAGTTCAAGTGCTTTGATTTGCTGTGTTATGTCTGTAATTTGGGTATTTAGCCCTATGGTGAAGGATGTGGACAATTGGTTTTTAAAGGATCTAAGTTGGCAGATTAATTCAGCCAAGGGAGCCCCTTGGGCTCTATGAATGTGGGTTGTTTTAGTGATGTTGTATCCTCTCAGGAATGCCTTGAAGGAAGACCAAAGTACCTATGCAGAAACAGACCCAGTATCGTTCAAATTAAGGAAGTCAGTGATAGCGTCTTAGCTCTCAAGCTTAATAGTTGGGTGTGTAACTAAGTGACTTTTGGGGCACCACTGGGGGGGAGATGAGGGGACAAAATGTGGGCCTATAGTAATGAGGAGGGAGTCATGATCTGACCAGACTACTGGAGAGATCTTAGCGTATGTTACGTTTTCTAGTGCGTGTGAAGTCAAAAATATGAAATCAATAAGTTAATAGGATTTCTGGAATGCTATCGAGAGAGAGTGTGCTGATCTTTTGGCTGAAGAAATTTTTGGACCTAATCTATCCATTACAGGATCCCATATTAGATTAAGGTCTCCACCAAGAATAAACTCACCCTATTTGGGGTATAAGCATTTACTAGGGTAACCAATTTGCCCGTTAGCTTGCAAACTAATATGATAAAGCGTGCTTTTGGGTCTCGCTCTATATAGAGAGGGTCATATGTAAGGGAAGAATTAATGAATGAATATCGCTACCCCTCTAGCTTTGGATGTGTATGAGGCCTCCATAACTACCGGAAAGCTCTTATAAGTATGATGGGGACAGTCTGTGTGAGCCAATGCGTTTCTTGGACAAAAGCAACATCTACTCTGCTGTGGCGGAACATATTTATCATAAGACTGCATTTGGTAGGTGAATTGAGACCCTGGGAATTAAGAGTTAGTACGAGTATTTGCGCCATTATAGAGAGGGAATAATGGAAGAAGAAGGAAGAAAAGAGGGAAAAAAGGGGGGGGAGGGTAAATCTACGAGGTGGGCAGGTTAGGAGATATTATCCAATGTATTGTGTATGGCAGGAATAGGGGGGTATTCAGCGGGCAAGAGCTGCTCATAAGTAAGGGGGGGGGGTCAGTGGGGGGATGGGAGCTGCAAATATACAGTGAAAAGGAAGTACTTGGGAGCGCACTATAGGCTTAATCCGTGGGGGGGGGGACCAAGAACATTTGAGGATTACAGGGGGAGCGAGAGAGTAGGGTTAGAAGATCCTATTAATTTGGGGGAGGTTATATTTATACAAGTACAGTAGGTATATAATGGGTTGAGTTTTCTGATGGCTCATAGGGAGGAAGGGGTGCCAGGGGTAGGGGGTATAAGGAGTCTTCACCTGGGGTGAGAAAAGGGAAAGCGCAGTAGGCCAGAATAGGGAGAAGAAGGAACTATAAATATTGACACTCAGGTTAAGGTTTACCAGAAGGGAAAGATGTATAAATACATAGCATTGGTTGAATTCACAACAGGTAATAGCAGTGTTTATACATGAGAGGTATACAAAACAGGATAACGACATATATGTACGAGCTTTGAATATAGGGGTAGTAATAGCTTGCGTATAGGAGTACAAGGAGATAGAGAAGTAGTGTCACCATAGTCAGTTATCCATCATTTATGGGTAATAGGTATAATACTGAGGTAAGACGATAGATAGTGAGGTGAGTGAGACATCTAAAATATGTGTAGTTTCAACAATGTAATGAAAGTCTGGACAATTGGTCAGTGAGGTCTAAGATGTAGCCTCTTGGGTCTGTGGGGTACGGGGTATAGAAGTGGGAAGATAGGTATGGTTCTATGAAGTAGGGGATGAAGGGGATGGGTATCTCAGTGTATAGTCACTAAATAACAGTTGTAATGTGGACGTGGTCAGTAGTTGAGAGGGAGAAGTGTCATAGTCCACTGGAGGCGGGTCGTGGGCGTGTAGTCTGGATTTCTATCAGTAGGAATTGTATCTTGGGTGATAAAGTGGTATAATATGACTGCGATATAAGGTGGGAGAGAATGAGAGGCTGATCAAATGGAAACTGTTAAGGTACTCTTATAGTTCAGTGACTGTATAATGTAGAGTATCTTAAATAACATTAATAGTGGTAATCTGTGCGGTGTGAGAATCAGAGCTATTTGTCCTGGGGATAAGGCTTGTTAATAGGTCTGAATAATGGTGGGGGCTAAATTGCACGAATCAACAGTGGGTTTTAAACATGACCAGAGTAAACATTAGACAGAAGTACATATATACAACACATGCATCAAATGAAGATTCAAAGAGTAACAAAGGGATGACTAACAATATTAAAGACAACCCTATTAGTAACAGTTAATCTACTGTGTGTGGAGACATAATAAGGTTGGTGGGAGAGACTACTCATCCCTAGTGCGTGCGTGCATGGTGGTATGGTGATGAGAGATGAAGTTAACCAGAGGGGTTTAAAGATAAAATACTGAAGTGTGGTTTGATATAAAACACATGAAAGATCAATAGCGGAGAGTTCTAAGTGTAATGGTCAAGGAGTAGGGAGTTTCTCGGTCTAAGTGCCCGATGGGCTCTGTCTATAAGAGCCTCCTGGTCTTGTATGGGCCCAAAAAGTTCCCTGAATAGTTTCATCAGATATTTGGGTAAGTCAGGTGTTCCAATCTCCTTTGGGATGCCACGGACTCTAATATTGTTCCGGCGAGACCTGTCTTCCAGGTCCGCCAGCTTGGACTCTAGATCTGAAATCATTTCAGAAAGGGACTGCATATAAGCAAGCAGGTTAGAGTGGTCTACATGGAGGTCCTCCTGTTTCCTTTCAAGTATTTCTGTTCTTTCTCCCAGTGAAGAGATATCTCTTTTCAGTTCAGATACTGACATTTTGAGCTCTTGTTTAAGAGATGAGTGGTGAGGGTCCATTTTATCCGAGAGCTCTTTAATAGACTCCAGTATAGAATAATTTACACTAACTGATCTCTCTGTTGGGTGACCTGTGGCTCTATGAGATCCCCTAGTAGAGGTTAATGAATCTCTGGAGTCATCATCAGACATGTCTTGTTCATAGACACTTTTGTTGATAAAGTGATCTGATAGGGTTCTCTTTGAGGCGTCTGAGTATTTTGGTTTCATTTTTTGGGAGTGAGGCATAGTGTGGATAGATGAGACACCTGACTGTTAGGTGAGTGCTGAGTGCATAGGGTATGCAGACTCCCTTAGTAAATGACAGGTGGAGTGAGTAAAACTGGCACCCCTCACAGCCACAAGACTAGCACATCATCTTAATCTGGGGTTATTAAACAGAAATATAGTGGAGATTGACGAACGTGGTAAATCGGGTGTAGCGTATTCGGCGGGACCCTGAGAGTAACCCACAGTCTGTCTCTCTCCTTGGGGAAATGCTCTCACTGAGCAGGCACAGAAAGGGTAAGTAGGATATGACCCATAGGCAAATGGGCCGATGGGAAAGGGAGGAGAGAGAACAGTAAGTACAGTTTATAAGGCGTCTTATTCTTTTGAAGTTTTTAACCAGGTTATGGAGAGTGAGGACTTAATATTGGGCTCCAGTTTGACTGCTGCTGGCAGTGTGCTTCAGCCTGAGGAAGTGGCGACTCAACCACCATATATGTGAAAGGTGTGGGCCTAGTAGAAAAAAGTCACTGGGAGCAATGGTAGGTTTATTCTCCTTCTCCTGGAGTGGAGAGACAATAGAGGTATGGTGGAGCTAAGTGCTCTAATATGTGGTCTGCTGTCTGTGGCAGAGGTGGGTTTAGAAGGAGCAGAGAGACTGTCTAAAAGGTCCTGTAGGCTCTACACATGTTTAAAGGGAACCTTAGGTAATTAAGGTCAGACTATATAAGTGTGGTAATCTGCATTTCACTAGATGTCACATAAATATTGCCTGTAAAACTACCCATATATGCTGGCCTAGATGAGAGCTCTGTTGCGGTAGAGATATGTCCAGAGTGTAGGGCAATAAGCTGGCTATACTGCAGTGCATGAAATACCTGCTGTGGTTAGTTGTGCAAATATATTCACCCTCTGTCAGCCGCTCTGGAATCAATCCGGGATGTAACCCAACTGCTAGCGTGAATTGAAAGCACACGCTAGCACACTGAGAAATATCCAGGACGTGACCCACTCAGGAAGCAGATTAGAAGATAACAAAAATGAATATTGTTCCAGAATGCAGGAAAGCCACAAAGGATAAAACGTCCCTTTAAGTAGTACAAAGAACAAAAAGGAAATGCTCTTACTTTGAAGCTTCTGAAAAAGGTCCTCTTTAGCAGGCTTGTAAAACAAAGGAAAAGTTCTCTTTTGCAGCTTGTAAAAGTATAATGTCCCTTTAAGCAGGTTTATAACAAACAGAAAGGCAAAGTTCTCTTTTGCAGCTTGTAAAAGTAAATGTCCCTTTTAAGCAGGTGTATAACAAACAGAAAGGCAAAGTTCTCTTTTGCAGCTTGTAAAAGTAAATGTCCCTTTTAAGCAGGTGTATAACAAACAGAAAGGCAAAGTTCTCTTTTGCAGTTTGTAAAAGTAAAATGTCCCTTTAAGCAGGTCTTGTTTAACAAAGAATAGGTTTAAAGGTAAAGGCCAAAGCAAGGTCAGGCAGGCAGAAGTCGGCATCCAAATATCAGCAAAAGGTATAGGCAAAAGACAGGGTCAGGCAAGCAGAAGTCGGCATCCAAGTGTCAGCAAAAGGGTAATAGCTACAGGCAAGGTCAGGCAGGCAGAAGTCAATGTCCAAATATCAGCAAGTAGGGATTAGGCAAGAGGCTTGGTCAGGCAGGCAGAAGTCGGTACACAGAAGAATAAAACTGATATGGTACTCACAATCCAGGGAAACAAACAAACGGGCCCAGATTCAGATCTCCCGCCGAGATTTAAAGGGCAGGAGCGTAACCGTCATCAGAGGGGTGTGAGAGAAAGCGTCATGTTGCTAAGCAACATGACGTCAGAGACACAGAGGAGTTCCGGGAGCCGCGGCGACACGGCGATGAACGGAAGCGCTCATGACACCCTCCGTACATGTAGCGTGAAGAGCAGGAAGCGGTCCTCTAAGCCGGCAAATGGAGATGCATTTGGGCCAAGTGTAAATCCCCTCAGGGTACTTGCTGCCCCAGACTAGTGACGGAAAACTTTCAGACTTGATTGTTGCTGATAGTTGCTGATTGTTGTCGTCCTGCTAGCAATCCGAGATCAGTTTCAAGTCAGACTAAACTTGCATTGCAGATTTACTGCGATGACTGGCGCCAAGAAGGAGCCCTGGGAGTCCCGAGGATGATCCGGTCTGTGCGACTAGAGAGATCAGGGTGCTGCCACTCTCCGGTTTTAAAACTTTACTGCTACGTGAGGTGTAAGTGGGTCAGGGGAGGTTGAAAGAGGGAAATTGTAGAGTAAATACCCCAATTAAATTACTTTAATAGACTTGGTTCCCGGAGCTCAGCAGTAATGCGTCTGCCCCGTAATGTGGCAAGCTCTGACCCCTTCATGATCACCAATATTTAACTGTCATCAGCTGCATCCTAGGGTGATAAGTGACCACTCCTTTAACCCCTCCAGCAGAAACAGGGGGAAGATAGGGGCTCCTTTAGAGACTTCAAACCCTTTAAGGTAACCAACATTTTAAATGCTGTTTCTGGTTATTGCATTTTTTTATGGTTATAAACTTCATCTTACGTTCTTGTCCCTACAAGTGTCTGATAACTAAGATAAGCCATAGACTCACTAAAAAGGATATCACTGCCTCTGTAATGACAGCATGGAGAGTTCCACCCATTGTCAGCAATGCAGGCTATAGTTTGCTTGCTCTCTAAGATCTAGATCAAATGGTTAATCTCCAGGAGGACATATTGTTATCCACACTCTAGACTTATTTTTTCTAGTTTTCTGTATAATGGGGAATGAAGACATTGGCTTTTCGACTTTTTTATATCAGACAGGAAAGCTCCAGCTTTTTTTTTCTATGGGATGTAATGATGTTCCAAATAAGTAAAAAAACAAAAAAAAAAAACAATTTTTTTTCATTGTTGATGTTGTTTCTCTGCTAAACTGGTGCCCTGTCTTTCGTAGTGATTCCTGACCCATAGAGGGCCCATATTGTTTAGACAGCGCTGGTGTATATAGATCATGCTGTTACAACAGAAAGAAGGTTAAAGCCATATATCTGTCATGCAGTTAATTTTGTGGAGGAGGTGTCATGTTGAAAAATTTAAAGTTGAAAGATGTAAATTAGTTGCTGAAATTAAACCTAGATCCAGAGCTGCAGAATAGAACTTGTCTGTTGTCAGTTTTAGAAAAACAGTCATGCGGCAGATAATTTAGACATAAGAGCAGACTGGTCACTTGTTTATTAGGGCACAAGCAGACATAATAAAGTAGTAGATGTCTGAGATATGGTGTAGCTACATATCATTGCTTTTGAGCAGAGTACTGTGAAGACAAGTTTTAAATCAGCAGCGTTCTCAACTAATAAAGAAAAAGTACCTGCCATCCAGCTGCTCATATTTGCTTCTGGTGAAAGAAATACCTGCCAAAGTGTGGAAAGTTCAGAAAAATTAGGCAGAAGGTGAGGTAAGGTAAGGTCTGTTGTCAACCACACATCCGTTAAGCAGTTAACTAGTTTACTCTCACCTAGATTACGAGTTCTGCGTTAGCCTTAAAAAGCAGCGTTGAGAGGTCCCAACACTGCTTTTTAACGCCCGCTGGTATTACGAGTCTGGCAGGTACAGGTGTACCGCTCACTTTTTTTCCGCAACTCGAGCATACCGCAAATCCACTTACGTCAATTTCGTATCCTATCTTTTCAATGGGAATTTCCTAACGCCGGTATTACAAGTCTTGGAAAAAGTGAGCAGTAGACCCTCTCCTGTCAAGAAAGGTGGTAATTAAAGCGCCAAAGAACAATGGCCGGGTCCAGAGTATATAAAATATGTATCAATTTATTCAAAACAATATATTATAAAAATTAACATTCCATAAAACAGTAAAACAATAATCAAGGATCCAAGATTTTACAATAAGTTAAAACCAATTTACCAGATTAAAACAATTCTTTACTTAGACAGTCTTTCCATGTAACAGATGATGTGGGATATCTAGCTGTGTGATGTGTTTGATAAAGATAATTATGCTTGAGAGACAATTTAATATCTATGTGTTAGTGGAATCTGTCTGCTGTTAGATGAATGTGTTTCACATCAAATGGTAATCTACATTAAAAATGGTAAATAGATTTGTGCAGTTTGAATGTGCTTGTGTTAGCAGTTAGTGGATGTCTTCAAATAAACTTGAGTGTAAGTGAAAATACCAAAAATGAATCGTGTCTTCAAATAAAGTGTTAAAACATTTTTGGAAAAATTGTTGAAAAACAAACCATTCAAAAGATAATCAAAGAACAGTGTGAGCACACAACCTTAATAAAACAATTGTAAACCAGCGATCTTCAAAAATGTGCAGTTATTATTCAAAGGAAATAACAATCCATAGTGAAAAATAAAACTTGCAAGTTAAAAGAAAAAGGTATATAGAAAAAATAGTCCTGGATACGTGTGAACAATCACACAAGCATATGAAAATGTCAGATTGAGATATACGTGTATACTTGTTTTTTCTCCCAGTTCTAGGTGCAATGGTTTTCTCCCAGTGTTTTTCTCCCAGTGTGAAGTGCAATCTATCTCCTAAGTGGTGACCCAAATGGTCAATTCAGCTTTCTGCAGATATAGTCCTTTCTGCCAAAAAACAAAAACAATAATAGTGCAGATGTTTTAAATTAAATAGTCCTACCAGAGTGTCACTTACCAGTCGACGCGTTTCGGTCATGCACTGACCTTTATCAAGACTGGTTTTACCTTATATTTGGGGTCTTTATATACCCTGTTTGGTTATTGTTTTTTCGCATTTTTGTAATACTGGAAGTGGGATTTACTACTTCCGGTTTTGCGTAGCGCTAATGTTTCTTATTTTGTTTTATTATAACATTTCTGTTGTGTTTTTCTAGTGAAATCTTATGGTTTAATCCTTAGTTATATATAATTAGGGGCAATTCTTTTGTATATGCTTTTGATTCGAACTCCCGTTTTCTTATTGTTTTATTGGTCAGAATCTGAGGCGTGTTCCATATATCACCCATTGGCTATTGGTGATATGTGTAGTAAAAGCAAATGTGTTGTATTTACAAATTTGCTTATTAGTGTCCCTCGGCTTGTTCAGTGGGCACTGTCAGCCTCTAGCACTTTCTATATCATTGGTTAGATTTAGGGGTGTGTATTGGATAACGTAATTCTATTAGTTCCTATTCTTGTTAGTAAACAAATTGCGAAGGGGTCTATTAATTTATGATCTGAGATATGGGTATTGATGATATATGTTAAAAATATTATAAACATTATAAACATAAGCCTATATGTCGCATCAGAAAGTTGTGTATCTTCGTTTATTGTAATCTAATACTCACGCACTGATGCGACATATAGGCTTAATGTTTATAATGTTTATAAAATTTTCAACATATATCATCAATACCCATATCTCAGATCATAAATTAATAGACCCCTTCGCAATTTGTTTACTAACAAGAATAGGAACGAATAGAATTACGTTATCCAATACACACCCCTAAATCTAACCAATGATATAGAAAGTGCTAGAGGCTGACAGTGCCCACTGAACAAGCCGAGAGAAACTAATAAGCAAATTTGTAAATACAACACATTTGCTTTTACTACACATATCACCAATAGCCAATGGGTGATATATGGAACACGCCTCAGATTCTGACCAATAAGACAATAAGAAAACGGGAGTTCGAATCAAAAGCATATACAAAAGAATTGCCCCTAATTATATATAACTAAGGATTAAACCACAAGATTTCACTAGAAAAACACAACAGAAATGTTATAATAAAACAAGATAAGAAACATTAGCGCTACGCGAAACCGGAAGTAGTAAATCCCACTTCCGGTATTACGAAAATATGAAAAAACAATAACCAAACAGGGTATATAAAGACCCCAAATATAAGGTAAAACCAGTCTTGATAAAGGTCAGTGCATGACCGAAACGCGTCGACTAGTAAGTGACACTCTGGTAGGACTATTTAATTTAAAACATCTGCACTATTATTGTTTTTGTTTTTTGGCAGAAAGGACTATATCTGCAGAAAGCTGAATTGACCGTTTGGGTCACCACTTAGGAGATAGATTGCACTTCACACTGGGAGAAAAACACTGGGAGAAAACCATTGCACCTAGAACTGGGAGAAAAAACAAGTATACACGTATATCTCAATCTGACATTTTCATATGGTTGTGTAATTGTTCACACGTATCCAGGACTATTTTTTTTTTTTATATATACCTTTTTCTTTTAACTTGCAAGTTTTATTTTTCACTATGGATTGTTATTTCCTTTGAATAATAACTGCACATTTTTGAAGATCGCTGGTTTACAATTGTTTTATTTAAGGTTGTGTGCTCACACTGTTCTTTGATTATCGTTTGAATGGTTTGTTTTTCAACAATTTTTCCAAAAAATTTTTAACACTTTATTTGAAGACACGATTCATTTTTGGTATTTTCACTTACACTCAAGTTTATTTGAAGACATCCACTAACTGCTAACACAAGCACATTCAAACTGCACAAATCTATTTACCATTTTTAATGTAGATTACCATTTGATGTGAAACACATTCATCTAACAGCAGACAGATTCCACTAACACATAGATATTAAATTGTCTCTCAAGCATAATTATCTTTATCAAACACATCACACAGCTAGATATCCCACATCATCTGTTACATGGAAAGACTGTCTAAGTAAAGAATTGTTTTAATCTGGTAAATTGGTTTTAACTTATTGTAAAATCTTGGATCCTTGATTATTGTTTTATGGAATGTTAATCCCCCCTTAATAAAACTTAACACTAACCCCTTGAAGATCACCCTACTTTGAGACGTCTTCACCCAACTGAGCAGAAGTGGTCCTCCAGATGGTCCGAAGTCTTCATCCTATCTGGGCAGAAGAGGTCCTCCAGACGGCCAGAAGTCTTCATCCAGGCGGCATCTTCTATCTTCATCCATCTGGAGTGGAGTGGGTCCATCTTCAAGACATCCGACGTGGAGCATCCTCTTCGTTCTTCATCCAACGACTAAATGACGGTACCTTTAAGTGACGTCATCCAAGATGGTGTCCCTTCAATTCCGATTGGCTGATAGAATTCTATCAGCCAATTGGAATCAAGGTAGAAAAAATCCTATTGGCTGATCCAATCAGCCAATAGGATTGAGCTCGCATTCTATTGGCTGTTACAATCAGCCAATAGGATTGAGCTCACATTCTATTGGCTGATTGTAACAGCCAATAGAATGTGAGCTCAATCCTATTGGCTGATTGGATCAGCCAATAGGATTTTTTCTACCTTAATTCCGATTGGCTGATAGAATTCTATCAGCCGATCGGAATTGAAGGGACGCCATCTTGGATGACGTCTTTTAAAGGTACCGTGATTTAGTCATCGGATGAAGAACGAAGAGGATGCTCCACGTCGGATGTCTTGAAGATGGACACGCTCCGCTCCAGATGGATGAAGATAGAAGATGTCGCCTGGATGAAGACTTCTGGCTGTCTGGAGAACCTCTTCTGGCCGGATAGGATGAAGACTTCGGACCGTCTGGAGGACCACTTCTGCCCAGTTGGGTGAAGACGTCTCAAGGTAGGGTGATCTTCAAGGGGTTAGTGTTAGGTTTTATTAAGGGGGGATTGGGTGGGTTTTAGAGTAGGGTTGGGTGTGTGGGTGGTGGGTTTTAATGTTGGGGGGGTGTTTTTTTTTTTACAGGTAATAGAGCTGATTACTTTTGGGCAATGCCCCGCAAAAAGCCCTTTTAAGGGCTATTTGTAATTTAGAATAGGGTAGGGTTTTTTTTTATTTTGTTTTTTTTTAATTTTATTAAGGTGATTAGATTAGGTGTAATTAGTTTAAAAAACTTTATTATTTTCTGTAATTTAGTGTTTTTTTTCCGTACTTTAGTTTATTTAATTTAATTGTAATTAATTTAGTTAGTTTAGGTAATTAATTTAATTATAGTGTAGTGTTAGGTATAATTGTAACTTAGGTTAGGGTGTACTTATTTTAGCTAGGTAGTTATTAAATAGTTAATAACTATTTAGTAACTATTGTACCATGTTAAAATAAATACAAACTTGCCTGTAAAATAAAAATAAACCCTAAGATAGCTACAAAGTAACTATTAGTTATATTGTATCTAGCTTAGGGTTTATTTTATAGGTAAGTATTTAGTTTTAAATAGGAATAATTTATTTAATTGTAGTAATTTTATTTAGATTTATTTAAATTATATTTAAATTAGGGGGGGTGTTAGGTTTAGGGTTAGACTTAGATTTAGGGGTTAATAACTTTATTATAGTGGCGGCAATGCTGGGGCGGCAGATTAGGGGTTAATAACTATAATGTAGGTGTCGACAATGTTGGGGGCATCAGATTAGGGGTTAATAACTATAATGTAAGTGGCGGCGATGTTGGGGGCAGCAGATTAGGGGTACATAAGTATAATGTAGGGGGCGGTGGTGTCCGGAGCGGTAGATTAGGGGTTAATAATATAATGCAGGTGGCGACGATGTCGGGGGTGGCAGATTAGGGGTTAAAAAGTGTAAGATTAGGGGTGTTTAGACTCAGGGTTCATGTTAGGGTGTTAGGTGTAGACATAAAATGTATTTCCCCATAGGAATCAATAGGGCTGCGTTAGGAGCTGAACGCTGCTTTTTTCAGGTGTTAGACTTTTTTTCAGCCGAATCAGCCCCATTGATTCCTATGGGGAAATCGTGCACGAGCACGTTTTGACAGCTCACCGCTAACGTAAGCAGCGCTGGTATTGAGGTGAGATGTGGAGCTAAATTTTGCTCTACGCTCACTTTTTTTGCGGCTAACGCCGGGTGATCTGAAACTGCTCATTAACACCGCAAGCCTTACCGACAAAAATTCGTAATCTAGCCGTATTTTACTTCTTCATTACAGAATTTTATGAAGTATGTGTACTCACATCAATAAGTAAACTTAGATACCCTCTATATACACGTTTATTCACCTATATCTAGGCTTTTAATGGTTAGAATTTTTTTTTATTTGATAAATAGTATGGGCTAGATTACAAGTGGCGCGCTATATAGTGCTTTAACTCAAGGATAACAACGGCAAAAATAATAGTGGTTTGGCCTTCATATTACAAGTTGAAAGTAACATTTTTGTGTTAGCTCCTAAGCTGATTTTCACATTAAGATACCAAGAGAATGAAGAAAAATGAGAAAATAGGAGTAAATTAGAAAGTTGCGAGCTCACGGTAGCAATTGGTCTTTAGCGTTCATATTACAAGTTAAAAGTAACATTTTTGCGCGTGAGTGAAACTCGACACACGCTAATGAAAGGGCTTCAGATATTGTGACCCTGTTAACCTATCCTCCCCATAGACTTGAATGGAGAGAGCAGAAGAAAAAGCCTAACAGTTATCACTTACACGCTTACCTGAGACATTATTAAACTCACAGCACTATACCCGACAGGAGTTCATATTTTACATTCAATTGTTCTTTACATACAGGAAAATTGTATTATTATTTTAAATATATGTACATAATCAGCAAGCGCTACCCAAATGCTGAACCAAAATTGGGCCAGTTCCTAAGCTTACATTCCTGATTTTCAAATTGAGATACCTCTCAAAATAGAGGGCATTATCGTTTTTTTTGTTTTGGGGCTTTAAAGTTGGCGGGTGTGGTGTTTTAGAAAAATAAAAATGGCACTGCGGTCTATGTGAACTGTCTGTTCCCTGCATATGTATATGCTTATATACATGTATATTTATGTGTTATTATGTGTATATACATTAGCATATACATATATATTTAAAAATGCTGCAATCGTTGCACAACTTGCCCCTTAAGCTGCGCTTAGGTTCTGTGCCGTCACTGATGGCATCAGAACGAGGCACCCATTGGTGCCTATGGAAGCGTGCTCTCATGAGCAAAAAAGATTCCTAGCATTGTGAACATGGGGTCCCGTTTGCATTGCGCTTAACTTGTAAAACCAGAGCACATTAACATATTACCAAGTGGGACACACTCCACTTGTTATCTAGCCCATAATACATGTTTAAAAATGCTTTTTGTTGTTTAAAAGGGACATTTAACACCTGATGAAAATCCCTAAAACCTACTTTTTCTTATTAATAAAAATAAAATAATCACTGCTGACTATTTTATATGCTCCTCTTACCCCAAACTGTTGAAGGATATTGTTTTAAAGTATAGCACTGATCCACAGCTTGATTTTCCTATGTAAGCTGCCATATTGTAACGCACGCTGCAGGCAGGTGCACAAAAGTCACATGCTCATGATGCAGTCACGTGAAACACACGGATATATTACATACAGTATACTTAGAGGATCACATCTGTGTGAGCTGCTGTGACTGAAGAAACATATCTATTAGTTAAAGGGACACTGTACCCAAAAAATTTATTTCGTGATTCAGATTGAGCATGAAATTTTAAGCAACTTTCTATTTTACTCCTATTTTCAAATTTTCTTCATTCTCTTGGTATCTTTATTTGAAATGCAAGAATGTAAGTTTAGATGCCGGCCCATTTTTGTGAACAACCTGGGTTGTCCTTGCTGATTGGTGGATAAATTCATGTCAAGAGTACTGAAACCAAAAAAAAGCTTAGATGCCTTCTTTTTAAAAAAATGATAGCAAGAGAACAAATAAAAATTGATAATAGGAGTAAATTAGAAAGTTGCTTAAAATTGCATGCTCTTTCTGAATTACAAAAGAAAATTTTTTGGTTCAGTGTCCCTTTAAAGTATAAATGTATATATCAGATTCTGCAGGAATTCTCGGAAATCTCAGGATACAAGGTTAACCTAGACAAATGCGAGGCCCTGCCATTGTCGATCCCCTCTCATACAAAAAAACTAATAGAAACTAATTTTGAGATCACATGGGCTAAACACTCAATTCCCTATCTGGGAACCAAATTGGCAGACTCAATAGATAAATTATATAAACTAAATTACATCCCACTATATCAAATTATTAGACAGGACCTAAAAAAGTGGAAAACGGGAAAGTTTTCATGGTATGGTCGTCTGTCCATTATTAAAATGAATGTATTCCCCAGGCTGCTGTATTTGTTCAGGGCACTACCTATCACTATACCCCCCCTGGATCTGCAGAAATTACAATCCGACCTTCACTCCTTTCTACGAGGAGATAGAGGGGCGAGAATAGCATCCCATGTCCTGGCCCAGCACAGACAATTGGGAGGAGTTGGGATGCCAAATTTGACAGATTATTACAGAGCCTCAAGGATATCTCAAGCCTCGCTTTTAAGCAAGCAGACACATAATGTTGTCTGGACAATAATAGAGAAAGAACTACTTGGCCAAGACAACTCAGATAGTATACTATGGGACTCTGGACTGAAACTGAAACGAGACAGTAGCGGGACTCCCATTATCTCAGACACAATATCCCTGTGGAAATCCCTCACAAAGACCCAAGAACTTTTGCCTACACATACGTGGGTTAAACCCTTGAGATACCTTCTACCCAAAGAAACAAAGAGACAGATAGGTAAATGGATAAACAAAGGGCTTTATAGAGTAGCAGACTTTATGATAAGTGGTCGTATAATCACCTTCAATCAGCTACAAGAAATCCTACAACCAGATAAATTACACTGGTACATTTATTTACAGATTACATCAGCCCTAACTACATACATTAAACATTATACACGACAACCAAATACAAATCTTGAAAGGGCCTGCAAGTCGACGGATAGGGAAAAACATATGATATCCAAACTCTATATTGACATTCAGGTAGGCAAACATAAACCTAAGCCCGACATAGTCTTAAAATGGGAAGAGGATTTAGGAATTATACTCTCAGAGGAGGAGTGGTGCCAGACTTTTTATGAATCATGTAGAGGCTTGATAAGTGCTGACCTTAAGGAAAATGCTATCAAAACCACATTCAGATGGTACCTGACCCCGTTACATACATCCCATTACTCCAATAATAAAACCAATCTATGTTATAGGGGCTGTGGAGAGAGGGGCACATATAAGCATATGTGGTGGGAATGCAGGTTAATTAGACCCACGTGGAACAAGTTAAATGAGCTACTGAACCAATTACTAGAAGAAAACATAACTTTAACCATGTTTCAGGCACTTCTAAATAGAGGGCATCCGAAGTTTATACCACCAATTAATAAATTTATTAAAATTATATGTACAATAACTAGAGTCTGCATAGCTCGTTATTGGAAAGAGGGGGCCCCTACATGGAAGGAAGTAAGAGATAAGATCCAAGATGTTTACACAATGTCAGAGGGAGCCTCAAGGATTCAGGGCACAGCAGACCAGTTCCAGAAGATCTGGTATTATTGGAGCTTAAATGGTGCCACAAGGATCAGGTGAACTAGGAATAAGATGGGTAGACATAAAATAGTGGGACAGATGGACGGACGTGTGAATTGAGTTACTTGTTTAGAAACCCAGATGAAGATATTCATAAGAGGCTGTAAAATGAGAGATGACCACATAGAATAGTTGCATTAGTTTATTCTTCCTTTTTTTTTTTTTATTTATTTATTTTCTTTTTTTTCAGTGTTGTTAATTTACATAGTTTACCGTTTAATTGGTTAAAATTGGAATAATAATCCTAAGGTATGATCCCGTGTGTATAGAAGGGGCATAAACCCAACTAGATTGTAAGTCACATCAGAAAAGACAGGGTATTAGAAATATTTATGGGTGTTAATCACCAACTAAGATTGAAATGACCCTAAAAGGATAATCAGAAAACTGTTTCAATGTATATGATTATTGTATTGATTTATTATGCATCTGAAATACAACCTGAGCTAGATCAAAAGAAACAATGTGATTGCTCATGAATGTAAACTGTATTTGCCTTATGGATTGAAATAAAAATTCTTTTAACATAAAGTATAAATGTATTAGATTTAGCCATGAATGTAAAATACACATCATATGCATCTTAACTTTAATAAAATGCTTATTAAGTACTGTGTATTTGTGTTTCTAACTCCCCCCACAGTTAAAACTTCAAACTGCCCACAAGTTTTAGGTTTTAAGAAAAGTAATTTGCTGCATGCACTATTATCAGTGTAATTTATTTGTTGTAACCTCTGTGAGGGGAAGAGGGAGGGGGAGGCTGTGACGCTGCATATACTCTCAGTGCAGAAGACTTCTCCTGTTTATATAAATCACTAAGGGCTGACAGTTGTACAAGCTTAGTGATCGTTTAGCAATGATTTTCTGCATTGAAAGAGACGATCATTGCTAAACGTCCAAAACTAAACCTGTCAAATGAAATTTTAACAACTACAACTATAACATTTACATATGGGAGGGAATAAGCTGATTTGAATATTAAATAATTCTAATATTTATAAGATATCTGAATTATAAAATCTAATTTGAATTCAAATATTACATTACAAAAGAAAATTGTAGCTTAGAAATACTATTTCAAAATAAAAATCAAATTAGAATTTTACATAACAAAATCAAATTTGATATATTGGAATCGAATTTGAATATTACATTTCGAAATCAAATGTGATATATTGAATAGAATTTGAATATTACATTTCGAAATCGAAAGTGAAATATAGATATCGAATTTGAATATTGAATATAATACAAAGCCAACCATTCTATTATTAGAACAAATATTTTTGAATGTAATCAAAAAATTTGAAAAGGAAAAATCGAAAATCGAATGTTAGAATGTTAAGTAAACATTTGAAATTCGATTAGAATGAACAAATTTATAAAAACTTGTTTTAAATTTCGAAAGTTTAGAAACATTCACCAATCCCTAATATGTATGTATATACATATATGAATCCACATGCAAACACACACACACACATATATACAGTATATATATATATATATATATATATATATATATATATATATATATATATATATATATATATATATATATATGTGTGTGTGTGTGTGTGTGTGTATATATATATATATATATACAGTATATCCTATTATATAAAAGGCCAAGTGTGTTTGTCCAAAGCTGTCATGCGCAGTAGAAACTGACCTGGCTGGCAACTGGGACGACCGTATGTGATGGAGGCGGGGCTGGCCGGCCGTGATGTGGGCAGGGCTGGGCAGGGCCAGATGTGACATGGGCGGGAACGAGCGTGACATGGGCGGGCCAAGCATATGTCAGAGAGAGAGAGAGAGAGAGAGAGAGCTTGAAAAAAGAGGGGGATAGAGGGAGCAAAAGAGAAGGAGAGAGAAAGCAAAGATATAGGGGGAGGGAGAGCAAAAGAAAGGGGAGAAAGCAAAAGAGGAGAGATAGAGAGAGCAAAAGAGAGACAGCAAAAGAGAGGGGGGAGAAAGGGGAGAGAGAGCAAAAGAGAGGGGAGAGAGAGAGCAAAAGAGGGGAGAGAAAGAGAGCGCAAAAGAGGGGGAGAGAGGGAGGAGAGAGAGAGCAAAAAGAGATGGGAGAGAGAGAGAGCAAAAGAGAGGGGGGAGAGCACAAAAGACAGAGGAGAGAGAGCGCAAAACAGAGTGGGGAAAGAAAGGGGAGAGACAGAGAGGGAGAGAAAAAGAGAGGGGAGACAGAGAGGGAGAGAAAAAGAGAGGGGAGAGAGAGCAAAATAAAGGGTGAGAGAGAGCATAAGAGAGGGGGAGAGATAGCAAAAGAGAGGGGAGAGAGACAGCAAAAGATAGGGGGAAAAAGAGAAAAAGAGGGAGGAGAGGGAGAGAGAGAGCAAAAGAGGGGGATAGAGAGAGCAAAATAGGGGGGGTAGAGAGAGCAAAAGACATAGAGAGAGACAGCAAAAGAGAGGAGGGAGAGCAAAAGAAAGGGAGAGAGAGCAAAAGAGAGGGGGAGAGAGCGCAAAAGAGCGGGGGAAAGAGGGGAGAGAGAGCAAAAGAGAGAGCACACAAAAGAGAGGGGGAGAGAGCAACAGTGAGGGGGAGAGAGAGAGCATAAGAGAGGGGGGAGAGAAAGAGCAATAGAGAGGGGGAGAAAAAGAGCAAAAGAGAGGGGAGAGAGAAAGAGCAAAAGCGAGGGGGAGAGAGACAGCAAAAGAGAGGGGGAAAGAGAGCTAAAGAAAGGGGAGAGAGAGAGAGCAAAAGAGGGGTGATAGAGAGAGCAAAATAGAGGGGGAGAGAGAGGGAGGAGTGAGAGAGAGAGAGCAAAAGAGGGGGAATAGAGACAGCAAAAGACATGGAGAGAGACAGCAAAAGAGAGGGGAGAGAACAAAAGAGAAGGTTGAGAGAACAGAGAGAGCAAAAGAGAGGGGGAGAGAGAGCGAGAGCAAAATAGAGGTGGATAGCGCAAAAGAGAGGGGGAGAGAGAGCGCAAAAGAGAGGGAGGAAAAGAGAGGGGGGAGAGAGAACAAAAGAGAGGGGGGAGAGAGAGCGCAAAATAGAGAGGGGGAGATAGAGAGCAGAAGAGGGGAGAGAGAGCAAAAGAGAGGGGGGAGAGAGAGAGAGCAAGGGGTGGAACAGCTGTACTGCAAAAAATGGCCCATGTACACGGGCTTTAGGACTAGTGTATACATATATATATATATATACATATATATATATATAAACTTTGTGAAGACATGGAGAGTGTACATTTTCAATCTGGATATCTGTTTTTTGTTGGATGTACCCTGGGCTATAATCTGTGGTTATCTTGATTGCTGACCTCTCCTGCCAGTTGATTATATATATATATATATATATATATATATATATATATATATATATATATATATATATATATATATATAACAAAAAAAAACCCAGCACTCACTAGCAGATTCACAGCAATGTTTAAAAGCAAAACTGGGGGAAGTCAGTTACATTTGGCGCCAAAGGATCAAGCCCAGGACCACAACAAGGTCTCCCCCTTCCTGGGACCCTAACCAGCACCCACACAATGCATACTTCCAAACAAACCAACTGGGAACCTCCCAGGGTGACACAGGCTTTTGTAACCTCCCCTATGTAAAAACAAAACACAGGAATGGACCGCACTCACAGACTGGACTGGGTACACATCCTAAGCCACTGTTAACTCCACAGCCCTGAACACTGACAGAAAGCTGCAAAGTTCCCAGCAACCCAGGCAGTTAACCCCCGAGCAACCTGGGTGTCAGGTCTGCAGGGGAGCATTACAAACATTAATACAAAACACAAAAAACCCAGCACTCACTAGCAGATTCACAGCAATGCTTTAAAGCAAAACTGGGGGAAGTCAGTTACATTTGGCGCCAAAGGATCAAGCCCAGGACCACAACAAGGTCTCCCCCTTCCTGGGACCCTAACCAGCACCCACACAATGCATACTTCCAAACAAACCAACTGGGAACCTCCCAGGGTGACACAGGCTTTTGTAACCTCCCCTATGTAAATACAAAACACAGGAATGGACCGCACTCACAGACTGGACTGGGTACACATCCTAAGCCACTGTTAACTCCACAGCCCTGAACACTGACAGACAGCTGCAAAGTTCCCAGCAACCCAGGCAGTTAACCACCGAGCAACCTGGGTGTCAGGTCCACAGAAGAGCATTACAAACATTAATACAAAACACAAAAAACCCAGCACTCACTAGCAGATTCACAGCAATGTTTAAAAGCAAAACTGGGGGAAGTCAGTTACATTTGGCGCCAAAGGATCAAGCCCAGGACCACAACAAGGTCTCCCCCTTCCTGGGACCCTAACCAGCACCCACACAATGCATGCTTCCAAACAAACCAACTGGGAACCTCCCAGGGTGACACAGGCTTTTGTAACCTCCCCTATGTAAATACAAAACACAGGAATGGACCGCACTCACAGACTGGACTGGGTACACATCCTAAGCCACTGTTAACTCCACAGCCCTGAACACTGACAGACAGCTGAAAATTTCCCAGCAACCCAGGCAGTTAACCCCCGAGCAACCTGGGTGTCAGGTCCGCAGGGGAGCATTACAAACATTAATACAAAACACAAAAAACCCAGCACTCACTAGCAGATTCACAGCAATGTTTAAAAGCAAAACTGGGGGAAGTCAGTTACATTTGGCGCCAAAGGATCAAGCCAAGGACCACGACAAGGTCTCCCCCTTCCTGGGACCCTAACCAGCACCCACACAATGCATACTTCCAAACAAACCAACTGGGAACCTCCCAGGGTGACACAGGCTTTTGTAACCTCCCCTATGTAAATACAAAACACAGGAATGGACCGCACTCACAAACTGGACTGGGTACACATCCTAAGCCACTGTTAACTCCACAGCCCTGAACACTGACAGACAGCTGCAAAGTTCCCAGCAACCCAGGCAGTTAACCCCCGAGCAACCTGGGTGTCAGGTCCGCAGGGGAGCATTACAAACATTAATACAAAACACAAAAAACCCAGCACTCACTAGCAGATTCACAGCAATGTTTAAAAGCAAAACTGGGGGAAGTCAGTTACATTTGGCGCCAAAGGTTCAAGCCCAGGACCACGACAAGGTCTCCCCCTTCCTGGGACCCTAACCAGCACCCACACAATGCATACTTCCAAACAAACCAACTGGGAACCTCCCAGGGTGACACAGGCTTTTGTAAACTCCCCTATGTAAATACAAAACACAGGAATGGACCACACTCACAGACTGGACTGGGTACACATCCTAAGCCACTGTTAACTCCACAGCCCTGAACACTGACAGACAGCTGCAAAGTTCCCAGCAACCCAGGCAGTTAACCCCCGAGCAACCTGGGTGTCAGGTCCGCAGGGGAGCATTACAAACATTAATACAAAACACAAAAAACCCAGCACTCACTAGCAGATTCACAGCAATGTTTAAAAGCAAAACTGGGGGAAGTCAGTTACATTTGGCGCCAAAGGATCAAGCCCAGGACCACGACAAGGTCTCCCCCTTCCTGGGACCCTAACCAGCACCCACACAATGCATACTTCCAAACAAACCAACTGGGAACCTCCCAGGGTGACACAGGCTTTTGTAAACTCCCCTATGTAAAAACAAAACACAGGAATGGACCGCACTCACAGACTGGACTGGGTACACATCCTAAGCCACTGTTAACTCCACAGCCCTGAACACTGACAGAAAGCTGCAAAGTTCCCAGCAACCCAGGCAGTTAACCCCCGAGCAACCTGGGTGTCAGGTCTGCAGGGGAGCATTACAAACATTAATACAAAACACAAAAAACCCAGCACTCACTAGCAGATTCACAGCAATGTTTTAAAGCAAAACTGGGGGAAGTCAGTTACATTTGGCGCCAAAGGATCAAGCCCAGGACCACAACAAGGTCTCCCCCTTCCTGGGACCCTAACCAGCACCCACACAATGCATACTTCCAAACAAACCAACTGGGAACCTCCCAGGGTGACACAGGCTTTTGTAACCTCCCCTATGTAAATACAAAACACAGGAATGGACCTCACTCACAGACTGGACTGGGTACACATCCTAAGCCACTGTTAACTCCACAGCCCTGAACACTGACAGACAGCTGCAAAGTTCCCAGCAACCCAGGCAGTTAACCACCGAGCAACCTGGGTGTCAGGTCCACAGAAGAGCATTACAAACATTAATACAAAACACAAAAAACCCAGCACTCACTAGCAGATTCACAGCAATGTTTAAAAGCAAAACTGGGGGAAGTCAGTTACATTTGGCGCCAAAGGATCAAGCCCAGGACCACGACAAGGTCTCCCCCTTCCTGGGACCCTAACCAGCACCCACACAATGCATGCTTCCAAACAAACCAACTGGGAACCTCCCAGGGTGACACAGGCTTTTGTAACCTCCCCTATGTAAATACAAAACACAGGAATGGACCGCACTCACAGACTGGACTGGGTACACATCCTAAGCCACTGTTAACTCCACAGCCCTGAACACTGACAGACAGCTGAAAAGTTCCCAGCAACCCAGGCAGTTAACCCCCGAGCAACCTGGGTGTCAGGTCCGCAGGGGAGCATTACAAACATTAATACAAAACACAAAAAACCCAGCACTCACTAGCAGATTCACAGCAATGTTTAAAAGCAAAACTGGGGGAAGTCAGTTACATTTGGCGCCAAAGGATCAAGCCCAGGACCACGACAAGGTCTCCCCCTTCCTGGGACCCTAACCAGCACCCACACAATGCATACTTCCAAACAAACCAACTGGGAACCTCCCAGGGTGACACAGGCTTTTGTAACCTCCCCTATGTAAATACAAAACAAAGGAATGGACCGCACTCACAAACTGGACTGGGTACACATCCTAAGCCACTGTTAACTCCACAGCCCTGAACACTGACAGACAGCTGCAAAGTTCCCAGCAACCCAGGCAGTTAACCCTCGAGCAACCTGGGTGTCAGGTCTGCAGGGGAGCATTACAAACATTAATACAAAACACAAAAAACCCAGCACTCACTAGCAGATTCACAGCAATGTTTAAAAGCAAAACTGGGGGAAGTCAGTTACATTTGGCGCCAAAGGTTCAAGCCCAGGACCACGACAAGGTCTCCCCCTTCCTGGGACCCTAACCAGCACCCACACAATGCATACTTCCAAACAAACCAACTGGGAACCTCCCAGGGTGACACAGGCTTTTGTAAACTCCCCTATGTAAATACAAAACACAGGAATGGACCACACTCACAGACTGGACTGGGTACACATCCTAAGCCACTGTTAACTCCACAGCCCTGAACACTGACAGACAGCTGCAAAGTTCCCAGCAACCCAGGCAGTTAACCCCCGAGCAACCTGGGTGTCAGGTCCGCAGGGGAGCATTATAAACATTAATACAAAACACAAAAAACCCAGCACTCACTAGCAGATTCACAGCAATGTTTAAAAGCAAAACTGGGGGAAGTCAGTTACATTTGGCGCCAAAGGATCAAGCCCAGGACCACGACAAGGTCTCCCCCTTCCTGGGACCCTAACCAGCACCCACACAATGCATGCTTCCAAACAAACCAACTGGGAACCTCCCAGGGTGACACAGGCTTTTGTAACCTCCCCTATGTAAATACGAAACACAGGAATGGACCGCACTCACAGACTGGACTGGGTACACATCCTAAGCCACTGTTAACTCCACAGCCCTGAACACTGACAGACAGCTGCAAAGTTTCCAGCAACCCAGGCAGTTAACCCCCGAGCAACCTGGGTGTCAGGTCCGCAGGGGAGCATTACAAACATTAATACAAAACACAAAAAACCCAGCACTCACTAGCAGATTCACAGCAATGTTTAAAAGCAAAACTGGGGGAAGTCAGTTACATTTGGTGCCAAAGGATCAAGCCCAGGACCACAACAAGGTCTCCCCCTTCCTGGGACCCTAACTAGCACCCACACAATGCATACTTCCAAACAAACCAACTGGGAACCTCCCAGGGTGACAAAGGCTTTTGTAACCTCCCCTATGTAAATACAAAACACAGGAATGGACCGCACTCACAGACTGGACTGGGTACACATCCTAAGCCACTGTTAACTCCACAGCCCTGAACACTGACAGACAGCTGCAAAGTTCCCAGCAACCCAGGCAGTTAACCCCCGAGCAACCTGGGTGTCAGGTCCGCAGGGGAGCATTACAAACATTAATACAAAACACAAAAAACCCAGCACTCACTAGCAGATTCACAGCAATGTTTAAAAGCAAAACTGGGGGAAGTCAGTTACATTTGGCACCAAAGGATCAAGCCCAGGACCACGACAAGGTCTCCCCCTTCCTGGGACCCTAAAGAGCACCCACACAATACATACTTCCAAACAAAACAACTGGAAACCTCCCAGGGTGACACAGGCTTTTGTAACCTCCCCTATGTAAATACAAAACACAGGAATGGACCGCACTCACAGACTGGACTGGGTACACATCCTAAGCCACTGTTAACTCCACAGCCCTGAACACTGACAGACAGCTGCAAAGTTCCCAGCAACCCAGGCAGTTAACCCCCGAGCAACCTGGGTGTCAGGTCCGCAGGGGAGCATTACAAACATTAATACAAAACACAAAAAACCCAGCACTCACTAGCAGATTCACAGCAATGTTTAAAAGCAAAACTGGGGGAAGTCAGTTACATTTGGCGCCAAAGGATCAAGCCCAGGACCACAACAAGGTCTCCCCCTTCCTGGGACCCTAACCAGCACCCACACAATGCATACTTCCAAATAAACCAACTGGGAACCTCGCAGGGTGACACAGGCTTTTGTAACCTCCCCTATGTAACCTGACACCCAGGTTGCTCGGGGGTTAACTGCCTGGGTTGCTGGGAACTTTGCAGCTGTCTGTCAGTGTTCAGGGCTGTGGAGTTAACAGTGGCTTAGGATGTGTACCCAGTCCAGTCTGTGAGTGCGGTCCATTCCTGTGTTTTGTATTTACATAGGGGAGGTTACAAAAGCCTGTGTCACCCTGGGAGGTTCCCAGTTGGTTTGTTTGGAAGTATGCATTGTGTGGGTGCTGGTTAGGGTCCCAGGAAGGGGGAGACCTTGTCGTGGTCCTGGGCTTGATCCTTTGGCGCAAAATGTAACTGACTTCCCCCAGTTTTGCTTTTAAACATTGCTGTGAATCTGCTAGTGAGTGCTGGGTTTTTTTTGTGTTTTGTATTAATGTTTGTAATGCTCCCCTGCGGACCTGACACCCAGGTTGCTCGGGGGTTAACTGCCTGGGTTGCTGGGAACTTTGCAACTGTTTGTCAGTGTTCAGGGCTGTGGAGTTAACAGTGGCTTAGGATGTGTACCCAGTCCAGTCTATGAGTGTGGTCCATTCCTGTGTTTTGTATTTACATAGGGGAGGTTACAAAAGCCTGTGTCACCCTGGGAGGTTCCCAGTTGGTTTGTTTGGAAGTATACATTGTGTGGGTTGCTGGTTGGGTCCCAGGAAGGGGGAGACCTTGTCGTGGTCCTGGGCTTGATCCTTTGGCGCCAAATGTAACTGACTTCCCCCAGTTTTGCTTTTAAACATTGCTGTGAATCTGCTAGTGAGTGCTGGGTTTTTTTGTGTTTTGTATTAATATTTGTAATGCTCCCCTGCGGACCTGACACCCAGGTTGCTCGGGGGTTAACTGCCTGGGTTGCTGGGAACTTTGCAGCTGTCTGTCAGTGTTCAGGGCTGTGGAGTTAACAGTGGCTTAGGATGTGTACCCAGTCCAGTCTGTGAGTGCGGTCCATTCCTGTGTTTTGTATTTACATAGGGGAGGTTTCAAAAGCCTGTGTCACCCTGGGAGGTTCCCAGTTGGTTTGTTTGGAAGTATGCATTGTGTGGGTGCTGGTTAGGGTCCCAGGAAGGGGGAGACCTTGTCGTGGTCCTGGGCTTGATCCTTTGGCGCAAAATGTAACTGACTTCCCCCAGTTTTGCTTTTAAACATTGCTGTGAATCTGCTAGTGAGTGCTGGTTTTTTTTTGTGTTTTGTATTAATGTTTGTAATGCTCCCCTGCGGACCTGACACCCAGGTTGCTCGGGGGTTAACTGCCTGGGTTGCTGGGAACTTTGCAACTGTTTGTCAGTGTTCAGGGCTGTGGAGTTAACAGTGGCTTAGGATGTGTACCCAGTCCAGTCTATGAGTGTGGTCCATTCCTGTGTTTTGTATTTACATAGGGGAGGTTACAAAAGCCTGTGTCACCCTGGGAGGTTCCCAGTTGGTTTGTTTGGAAGTATGCATTGTGTGGGTTGCTGGTTGGGTCCAAGGAAGGGGGAGACCTTGTCGTGGTCCTGGGCTTGATCCTTTGGCACCAAATGTAACTGACTTCCCCCAGTTTTGCTTTTAAACATTGCTGTGAATCTGCTAGTGAGTGCTGGGTTTTTTGTGTTTTGTATTAATGTTTGTAATGCTCCCCTGTGGACCTGACACCCAGGTTGCTCGGGGGTTAACTGCCTGGGTTGCTGGGAACTTTGCAGCTGTCTATCAGTGTTCAGGGCTGTGGAGTTAACAGTGGCTTAGGATGTGTACCCAGTCCAGTCTGTGACTGCGGTCCATTCCTGTGTTTTGTATTTACATAGGGGAGGTTACAAAAGCCTGTGTCACCCTGGGAGGTTCCCAGTTGGTTTGTTTGGAAGTATGCATTGTGTGGGTGCTGGTTAGGGTCCCAGGAAGGTGGAGACCTTGTCGTGGTCCTGGGCTTGATCCTTTGGTGCCAAATGTAACTGACTTCCCCCAGTTTTGCTTTTAAACATTGCTGTGAATCTGCTAGTGAGTGCTGGGTTTTTTGTGTTTTGTATTAATATTTGTAATGCTCCCCTGCGGACCTGACACCCAGGTTGCTCGGGGGTTAACTGCCTGGGTTGCTGGGAACTTTGCAGCTGTCTGTCAGTGTTCAGGGCTGTGGAGTTAACAGTGGCTTAGGATGTGTACCCAGTCCAGTCTGTGAGTGCGGTCCATTCCTGTGTTTTGTATTTACATAGGGGAGGTTACAAAAGCCTGTGTCACCCTGGGAGGTTCCCAGTTGGTTTGTTTGGAAGTATGCATTGTGTGGGTGCTGGTTAGGGTCCCAGGAAGGGGGAGACCTTGTCGTGGTCCTGGGCTTGATCCTTTGGTGCCAAATGTAACTGACTTCCCCCAGTTTTGCTTTTAAACATTGCTGTGAATCTGCTAGTGAGTGCTGGGTTTTTTGTGTTTTGTATTAATGTTTGTAATGCTCCCCTGCAGACCTGACACCCAGGTTGCTCGGGGGTTAACTGTCTGGGTTGCTGGGAACTTTGCAGCTGTGTGTCAGTGTTCAGGGCTGTGGAGTTAACAGTGGCTTAGGATGTGTACCCAGTCCAGTCTGTGAGTGCGGTCCATTCCAGTGTTTTGTATTTACATATGGGAGGTTACAAAAGCCTGTGTCACCCTGGGAGGTTCCCAGTTGGTTTGTTTGGAAGTATGCATTGTGTGGGTGCTGGTTAGGGTCCCAGGAAGGGGGAGACCTTGTCGTGGTCCTGGGCTTGATCCTTTGGCGCCAAATGTAACTGACTTCCCCCAGTTTTGCTTTAAAACATTGCTGTGAATCTGCTAGTGAGTGCTGGGTTTTTTGTGTTTTGTATTAATGTTTGTAATGCTCCCCTGCGGACCTGACACCCAGGTTGCTTGGGGGTTAACTTCCTGGGTTGCTGGGAACTTTGCAGCTGTCTGTCAGTGTTCAGGGCTGTGGAGTTAACAGTGGCTTAGGATGTGTACCCAGTCCAGTCTGTGAGTGCGGTCCATTCCTGTGTTTTGTATTTACATAGGGGAGGTTACAAAAAGCCTGTGTCACCCTGGGAGGTTCACAGTTGGTTTGTTTGGAAGTATGCATTGTGTGGGTGCTGGTTAGGGTCCCAGGAAGGGGGAGAACTTGTCGTGGTCCTGGGCTTGGTCCTTTGGCGCCAAATGTAACTGACTTCCCCCAGTTTTGCTTTTAAACATTGCTGTGAATCTGCTAGTGAGTGCTGCGTTTTTTGTGTTTTGTATTAATGTTTGTAATGCTCCCCTGCGGACCTGACACCCAGGTTGCTCGGGGGTTAACTGCCTGGGTTGCTGGGAACTTTGCAGCTGTCTGTCAGTTTTCAGGGCTGTGGAGTTAACAGTGACTTAGGGTGTGTACCCAGTCCAGTCTGTGAGTGCGGTCCATTCCTGTGTTTTGTATTTACATAGGGGAGGTTACAAAAGCCTGTGTCACCCTGGGAGGTTCCCAGTTGGTTTGTTTGGAAGTATGCATTGTGTGGGTGCTGGTTAGGGTCCCAGGAAGGGGGAGACCTTGTCGTGGTCCTGGGCTTGATCCTTTGGCGCCAAATGTAACTGACTTCCCCCAGTTTTCCTTTTAAACATTGCTGTGAATCTGCTAGTGAGTGCTGGGTTTTTTGTGTTTTGTATTAATGTTTGTAATGCTCCCCTGCGGACCTGACACCCAGGTTGCTCGGGGGTTAACTGCCTGGTTTGCTGGGAACTTTGCAGCTGTCTGTCAGTGTTCAGGGCTGTGGAGTTAACAGTGGCTTAGGATGTGTACCCAGTCCAGTCTGTGAGTGCGGTCCATTCCTGTGTTTTGTATTTACATAGGGGAGGTTACAAAAGCCTGTGTCACCCTGGGAGGTTCCCAGTTGGTTTGTTTGGAAGTATGCATTGTGTGGGTGCTGGTTAGGGTCCCAGGAAGGGGGAGACCTTGTAGTGGTCCTAGGCTTGATCCTTTGGTGCCAAATGTAACTGACTTCCCCCAGTTTTGCTTTTAAACATTGCTGTGAATCTGCTAGTGAGTGCTGGGTTTTTTGTGTTTTGTATTAATGTTTGTAATGCTCCCCTGCAGACCTGACACCCAGGTTGCTCCCGGGTTAACTGTCTGGGTGCTGGGAACTTGGCAGCTGTGTGTCAGTGTTCAGGGCTGTGGAGTTAACAGTGGCTTAGGATGTGTACCCAGTCCAGTCTGTGAGTGCGGTCCATTCCTGTGTTTTGTATTTACATAGGGGAGGTTTCAAAAGCCTGTGTCACCCTGGGAGGTTCCCAGTTGGTTTGTTTGGAAGTATGCATTGTGTGGGTGCTGGTTAGGGTCCCAGGAAGGGGGAGACCTTGTCGTGGTCCTGGGCTTGATCCTTTGGCGCCAAATGTAACTGACGTCCCCCAGTTTTGCTTTAAAACATTGCTGTGAATCTGCTAGTGAGTGCTGGGTTTTTTGTGTTTTGTATTAATGTTTGTATGCTCCCCTGCGGACCTGACACCCAGGTTGCTCGGGGGTTAACTTCCTGGGTTGCTGGGAACTTTGCAGCTGTCTGTCAGTGTTCAGGGCTGTGGAGTTAACAGTGGCTTAGGATGTGTACCCAGTCCAGTCTGTGAGTGCGGTCCATTCCTGTGTTTTGTATTTACATAGGGGAGGTTACAAAAAGCCTGTGTCGCCCTGGGAGGTTCACAGTTGGTTTGTTTGGAAGTATGCATTGTGTGGGTGCTGGTTAGGGTCCCAGGAAGGGGGACAACTTGTCGTGGTCCTGGGCTTGGTCCTTTGGCGCCAAATGTAACTGACTTCCCCCAGTTTTGCTTTTAAACATTGCTGTGAATCTGCTAGTGAGTGCTGCGTTTTTTGTGTTTTGTATTAATGTTTGTAATGCTCCCCTGCGGACCTGACACCCAGGTTGCTCGGGGGTTAACTGCCTGGGTTGCTGGGAACTTTGCAGCTGTCTGTCAGTGTTCAGGGCTGTGGAGTTAACAGTGACTTAGGGTGTGTACCCAGTCCAGTCTGTGAGTGCGGTCCATTCCTGTGTTTTGTATTTACATAGGGGAGGTTACAAAAGCCTGTGTCACCCTGGGAGGTTCCCAGTTGGTTTGTTTGGAAGTATGCATTGTGTGGGTGCTGGTTAGGGTCCCAGGAAGGGGGAGACCTTGTCGTGGTCCTGGGCTTGATCCTTTGGCGCCAAATGTAACTGACTTCCCCCAGTTTTCCTTTTAAACATTGCTGTGAATCTGCTAGTGAGTGCTGGGTTTTTTGTGTTTTGTATTAATGTTTGTAATGCTCCCCTGTGGACCTGACACCCAGGTTGCTCGGGGGTTAACTGCCTGGGTTGCTGGGAACTTTGCAGCTGTCTATCAGTGTTCAGGGCTGTGGAGTTAACAGTGGCTTAGGATGTGTACCCAGTCCAGTCTGTGACTGCGGTCCATTCCTGTGTTTTGTATTTACATAGGGGAGGTTACAAAAGCCTGTGTCACCCTGGGAGGTTCCCAGTTGGTTTGTTTGGAAGTATGCATTGTGTGGGGTGCTGGTTAGGGTCCCAGGAAGGTGGAGACCTTGTCGTGGTCCTGGGCTTGATCCTTTGGTGCCAAATGTAACTGACTTCCCCAGTTTTGCTTTTAACATTGCTGTGAATCTGCTAGTGAGTGCTGGGTTTTTTGTGTTTTGTATTAATGTTTGTAATGCTCCCCTGCGGACCTGACACCCAGGTTGCTCGGGGGTTAACTGCCTGGGTTGCTGGGAACTTTGCAGCTGTCTGTCAGTGTTCAGGGCTGTGGAGTTAACAGTGGCTTAGGATGTGTACCCAGTCCAGTCTGTGAGTGCGGTCCATTCCTGTGTTTTGTATTTACATAGGGGAGGTTACAAAAGCCTGTGTCACCCTGGGAGGTTCCCAGTTGGTTTGTTTGGATGTATGCATTGTGTGGGTGCTGGTTAGGGTCCCAGGAAGGGGGAGACCTTGTCGTGGTCCTGGGCTTGATCCTTTGGTGCCAAGTGTAACTGACTTCCCCCAGTTTTGCTTTTAAACATTGCTGTGAATCTGCTAGTGAGTGCTGGGTTTTTTGTGTTTTGTATTAATATTTGTAATGCTCCCCTGTGGGACCTGACACCAGGTTGCTCGGGGGTTAACTGCCTGGGTTGCTGGGAACTTTGCAGCTGTCTGTCAGTGTTCAGGGCTGTGGAGTTAACAGTGGCTTAGGATGTGTACCCAGTCCAGTCTGTGAGTGCGGTCCATTCCTGTGTTTTGTATTTACATAGGGGAGGTTACAAAAGCCTGTGTCACCCTGGGAGGTTCCCAGTTGGTTTGTTTGGAAGTATGCATTGTGTGGGTTCTGGTTAGGGTCCCAGGAAGGGGGAGACCTTGTCGTGGTCCTGGGCTTGATCCTTTGGTGCCAAATGTAACTGACTTCCCCCAGTTTTGCTTTTAAACATTGCTATGAATCTGCTAGTGAGTGCTGGGTTTTTTGTGTTTTGTATTAATGTTTGTAATGCTCCCCTGCATACCTGACACCCAGGTTGCTCGGGGGTTAACTGCCTGGGTTGCTGGGAACTTTGCAGCTGTGTGTCAGTGTTCAGGGCTGTGGAGTTAACAGTGGCTTAGGATGTGTACCCAGTCCAGTCTGTGAGTGCGGTCCATTCCTGTGTTTTGTATTTACATAGGGGAGGATACAAAAGCCTGTGTCATCCTGGGAGGTTCCCAGTTGGTTTGTTTGGAAGTATGCATTGTGTGGGTGCTGGTTAGGGTCCCAGGAAGGGGGAGACCTTGTCGTGGTCCTGGACTTGATCCTTTGGCGCCAAATGTAACTGGCTTCCCCCAGTTTTGCTTTAAAACATTGCTGTGAATCTGCTAGTGAGTGCTGGGTTTTTTGTGTTTTGTATTAATGTTTGTAATGCTCCCCTGCGGACCTGACACCCAGGTTGCTCGGGGGTTAACTGCCTGGGTTGCTGGGAACGTTGCAGCTGTCTGTCAGTGTTCAGGGCTGTGGAGTTAACAGTGGCTTAGGATGTGTACCCAGTCCAGTCTGTGAGTGCGGTCCATTCCTGTGTTTTGTATTTACATAGGGGAGGTTACAAAAGCCTGTGTCACCCTGGGAGGTTCCCAGTTGGTTTGTTTGGAAGTATGCATTGTGTGGGTGCTGGTTAGGGTCCCAGGAAGGGGGAGAACTTGTCGTGGTCCCGGCCTTGATCCTTTGGCGCCAAATGTAACTGACTTCCCCCAGTTTTGCTTTTAAACATTGCTGTGAATCTGCTAGTGAGTGCTGGGTTTTTTGTGTTTTGTATAATGTTTGTAATGCTCCCCTGCGGAACTGACACCCAGGTTGCTCGGGGGTTAACTGCCTGGGTTGCTGGGAACTTTGCAGCTGTCTGTCAGTGTTCAGTGCTGTGGAGTTAACAGTGGCTTAGGATGTGTACCCAGTCCAGTCTGTGAGTGCTGTCCATTCCTGTGTTTTGTATTTACATAGGGGAGGTTACAAAAGCCTGTGTCACCCTGGGAGGTTCCCAGTTGGTTTGTTTGGAAGTATGCATTGTGTGGGTGCTGGTTAGGGTCCCAGGAAGGGGGAGACATTGTCGTGGTCCTGGGCTTGATCCTTTGGCGCCAAATGTAACTGACTTCCCCCAGTTTTTCTTTTAAACATTGCTGTGAATCTGCTAGTGAGTGCGAGTTTTTTTGTGTTTTGTATTAATGTTTGTAATGCTCCCCTGCGGACCTGACACCCAGGTTGCTCGGGGGTTAACTGCCTGGGTTGCTGGGAACTTTGCAGCTGTCTGTCAGTGTTCAGGGCTGTTGAGTTAACAGTGGCTTAGGATGTGTACCCAGTCCAGTCTGTGAGTGCGGTCCATTCCTGTGTTTTGTATTTACATAGGGGAGGTTACAAAAGCCTGTGTCACCCTGGGAGGTTCCCAGTTGGTTTGTTTGGAAGTATGCATTGTGTGGGTGCTAATTAGGGTCCCAGGAAGGGGGAGACCTTGTCGTGGTCCTGGGCTTGATCCTTTGGTGCCAAATGTAACTGACTTCCCCCAGTTTTGCTTTAAAACATTGCTGTGAATCTGCTAGTGAGTGCTGGGTTTTTTGTATTTTGTATTAATGTTTGTAATGCTCCCCTCCAGACCTGACACCCAGGTTGCTCGGGGGTTAACTGCCTGAGTTGCTGGGAACTTTGCAGCTGTGTGTCAGTGTTCAGGGCTGTCGAGTTAACAGTGGCTTAGGATGTGTACCCAGTCCAGTCTGTGAGTGCGGTCCATTCCTGTGTTTTATTTATATATATATATATATATATATATATATATATATATATATATATATATATATATATATATATATATATATATATATATATATATATACATTAAAGTCCTTTTTTTCAAACACCTTGTCATATACCATATGCCTTTGAACCCTTAGAAAACATTTGTTTTAAATGGACATACTACTCATATGCTAAATCACTTGAAACTGATAAAGTATAACTGTAAAAAGCTGACATGAAAATATCACCTGAGCATCTCTATGTAAAAAGGAAGATATTTTACCTCACAATCTCCTCAACTCAGCAGAGTAAGTTCTGTGTAAAATGTTATACTCAGCTGCTGCTCAACTGCAGGTAAAAAGAAAAAAAAATGAAGATTGAACAGCAGCCAATCATGAGATTTCACTTAACTCTTATGAGATTTCATTGTAAACTTCCTTAAACTGAATGGGGAAATAAGATGAGTGTGCACGAATGCTCGCTCCTTACGCTGTCCTGGGACAGACATACTGATTTGTTGCTTAGAAGTCCCTTACAATGGGATGTGGCTACTGAGGAACTTTTGAGGCAAAATATCTTTCTTTTTTACATAGAGATGTTAAGGTGATATTTTCTAGTCAGCTTTTTACAGCTATGCTGCATCACTTTCAAGTGTTTAAACATTTGGGTATTATGGTCCTTTAATATTTATATCAATTACTTTATCAGATAGTGTATATATGAGTGTAATAGTTTGTTTTAATGCATTTATGTATTGATTGGTGCACATATATTTTTTTTAAATCTTACCCTTTTGTGCTGTCTAGACTCCACTCACACAACCTGATGCATGCTAATTTAGTTTGCGCTTGAGCAAATGCCTTTTCTTTCAACTTGCAATACTGCTAATTAAATTTGGGAGTGATATTGCTTTATTGCATGATGAATAACTTTAATGCGCCACTTGTAAGCTAGTCCAGTGTGTTTTATGCTATTTGACATTTTTTTATGTACTATAAATATAGTAACATACGAGGATACTTTTGTATTGGTTTAGGAAAGCTATTAATACAATTTCATCAATTTATTAAGTTCCCTAATTACCTGTTATGGGTTAGATAGCCTCTGTCTGGTTAACTGTGACTCCATATTTAGAGCAGCCATCTATTATAAAATATAAGACAAGTATTAAGTTAAGTCATCATCCCCTTGCTAATGGGGGAAAAAATAATAATAGTAAAAAAAAAACCTAAACTGCATACTGTCAGTACCTAAGATGGTGTTGACCAGTAGAGGGTGAGGGAGAGAAGAAAGCTCTTTGGGACAGATCAGAGGTGGAAGGTAATCTCTACACTATTTACAAGCTACATGACTTACTCCTTTACTGACGGGAATAACAGAAGTGTATGTCTGCTACTTCTGAACAAGAGAAGCTTTTACTATCATTTGTGTCATTAATGCATAAGCGGTATGTTAATAATTTCAGTCAGAAACCCAAAGTTTGTGAAAAGTTTAACAATTTTGTTTTATATAATCACATTTGGCGGTGAAATGGTGGCATGAAATATACCAAAATGGGTCTAGATCAATACCTTGTGTTGTCTACTTAAATCATATATATATATATATATATATATATATATATATATATATATATATATATATATATAGTTTTAACAGGTAAATAAAAGAAACAAAGCTCTATTTCTGTTTAAGTGGAGTGAAAGTCCTGGTAGCGAAGGGGTTCAAACTAATCCTTGGATGCAACGTTGCTCAATTTGTATCCTCAAACACTGGAGAAAGACCAGATTTTAAGAATATATATGTGTGATAAGAAATCAGCAAATTATTCTCTGGGTTTTTTTTATTAATAAAAATCTGGTTTCTTTCCTGTCATCGAAGATACATGTGAGATAACCCTGCTCTAAATGCATATGGGCAATTTCAACTTTTCAAATAATATAATTTACCTAATGATGTTCCCGTAATATGCACACGCCTGCTTAGAGACATGCTATTATATCACTGAATATTTCTTTTTGTATGAACACTGTATAGCCATGATAAAAATAACCTGTGATTGCTTATTGATGTACAAAAAATAATGTTGTTCATTATATTAGTGTAAGACAAATTAACAAGGTGCCTGATGATCCTTTACTTCTAACAATGAATGACTGGGCTAATATGGAAAAAATCTAAATGGTAAGGGAGTTATCAATTTTTCCTGTAATACTGCTTATGACTATTGTACTACATAAAGCCCAAGCTATCATCTCTTCACAAATCTGTACAATATATCAACCACTTGCCCAACCAGGATCATCTCACATTTACAACTCTCACTTGATAATGAGAGCATACAGTATATTTATATTAAATATAAAATATTAAAACATATGAATACAAATTATTATACATACTGTAACATATTCTAAATAATCCATAGAAAATATTTCTATTTTTTTACAATATGAATAATAATTAGTAATGATTGCAATAATATTTTTTTTATATTCAATATTTCAAAAACCCGTAGTAAAGTTAGCAGTTCCTCAAGTGCATTAATCCAACCACATTACACTTAAACCATGAACCCCAATGCTCTTTACGTAATTTATATTTCCATGTTCTTCACATAGAAAATAATGTACTTTTTATAATTAAATATATATATATATATATATATATATATATATATACACGCTCAAAAATAGCAGAGAAGGCACTCTCCATTTACAACCACCTTTATGGTAAACGTTTTCGGGGTCTCCCCCGTCCTCAGACCACTTCTGGATGTTTGGAAGTGCACCCCTGTGGCTGTAATTTATGGTGTGCTGGTTCCCTGTTGCTAATTTGATTTTATATATATATATATATATATATATATATATATATATATATATATATATATATATATATATATATATGTCAAAGAAATTAGGCAGACACTCAGGAATCAATTTGAATCAAAGTTTTCTTTACTGTAGGCAGCAGCACATACAGAGCAACGTTTCGGGGTTAGTTACCCCCTCCTCAGGCTCAATACAAACAAATGCCAAATGTACATGTTATATAGCCAAATAGACCCACCCCCAATTAACAATTGTCAATTATGACATCATCAAAAGAAAAAATACAAAGAAAATACACACCTTTTTTATAACATTCAATTAATAACACTAAACAACCAATCTCATATAATCTGATATTAAAGCAAGAAGAAACACCACTTCTCTTGCCTCACTCTCTGTTAATATCTTAAACATATACCATACCCATTTCATATATTTGAGATATTTATTGTTATGTTATTAATATTACTTTTTTGTTTTTGTTTTTTTATTTTTTTATTTTTTAATTTCTTTATTACTGTTACTTATTATCCTTTCTCTAACCTAAAGAGTATTAAAACAGACCTGCCAAATGATATTCTCTATTAAGCCCCCTAGGATGTAATGTGCTAAGTCTATGAATCCACATAGCTTCCTTTTTTAGCAACATCCTTTCCCTGTCAAAGCCAATAGAACCTTTTGAAACCGAGTCAAGTATCATAAATCTCAACTGATTCACCTGGTGACCCCTCTCAAAAAAATGAAAGGGGACAGGAAGGTGTCTCATTTTGGAGTTCCTAATAGTAGACTTATGTTGGGTGAGTCGCTCCTTGACACTCTGTGTCGTCTCACCTACGTATAATAGTCCACACGGACACTTAAGAGCATACACCACATAAGATGATTTACAAGTGAAATGGCCTTTAATATGAAAGATTTTTCCTGAATGGGGATTACTTATAGTATTACCCTTAATAATGCTGTTACAATGAGAGCAGTTAAGGCAGGGAAAAGTCCCATTTTCAATAGGTCGAAAAACCCTTTGTACATTTTTCATGGATTTTACCTTAGCCCTAACTAATTGCTTACCAATGGAATTACCCTTTCTAAAAGAAAAAAAAGGTGGTAATTTAAACTCCTTAACTTCAGGCATAGAATCCCTTAACATAAACCAATTTTTACAAATCACTCTATGTAATTTAACACTCATATTGCTAAAATTAGAAACAAAGGCCAATTTCTTAGACTCATCTCCATTATGCTTAGGTTGAAGATTGATAGACTCTAATTCCCCACAAGAATAACCTCTTTCTTGAAACCTCATACGCATCTCATCTAAGCACAATGAACAGGTTAAGGGGTCAGAGACTATCCTCTTCACTCTAAGCAATTGAGATTTTGGTACACTCTTGAAAACTCTTGGCGGATGTTGGCTTTGACGGGACAATAAGGTATTTTTGTCAGTAGGCTTTCTAAAAATGTCTGTCTCAAAATGGTTGCCAGCACGCATAACAACATTGTCTAGGAAAGCCACACTCTCAGTATGATAATTAGCAGTAAATTTTACTGCTGGCACCTTATTTTCTATTCTTAAATGGAGTGCCTCAATGGATTCAATGTCGCCCTGCCAAATGATAAAAAGATCATCTATATAGCGCCACCAAGCCAAACATTTATGAAATTCAGGATCAGTATATATAACTTGTTCCTCCAATTGATCCATATAGAGGCAGGCGTAGGCAGGAGCAACATTTGAACCCATTGAGGTACCCCGTAACTGCAGAAAAAATCTGTCATCAAAAGAAAAATAATTGTGGGTTAACACTAGTTCTAATAACTCCATAAAGAAGTTGATTTGTCTATCAGAATACTTGGCTGACCGCATCAGAGAAGACCAAACACTGTTTAAACCATCAGCATGGGGGATTATAGTATACAGACTACTTACATCCCAAGTAGCCAAAATGATATCCTCTGGAAGGTCAGCCAAACTTCTGATTTTACTTAGAAAATCACTAGTGTCTTTCAAAAAAGATCGTCCCTGTCTTACTAGAGGAGTAAAAACCTTTTCCAAAAATTTTGCAATTGTACTGAATAAGGAGTCAATGGAGGCCACTATGGGCCTACCCGGTGGATCATAAAGATCCTTATGTATTTTAGGTAATACATAGAAATTAGGGGTTTTAGGATTCTGATTAAACAAATACTCAAACATTTTTTCACTGATTATTTCATCATCAACAGCAGTTTTAAGTAACTCCCTAACTCTAGTCATAAACCCAAACAAAGGATCACAATCACGTTCCTTATATACCCCTTGATCACTCAATTGTCTTAAAATTTCGCCTTTGTATTTTGATGTATCCATAACGACAATTGCTCCGCCCTTGTCCGCTCCTTTAATTGTAATATGAGAATTTTGTTTTAAACTCTCAAGGGCAGTCTTTTCAGCAATTGTCAAGTTATGTTTTACATCCAAATGCGAGGACTTACTAACTAAATTCTCAAATTCCTTATTCACAACATTAATAAATGTGTCAACAGAATGATTATATACAGTAGGGGTAAATTGACTCTGAACCCGTAAACCAAATACAGATGGATCCAAAATACATTTGTCCATTTGAAAGCTGTTATAAATCACAGGCTCAGATTCCCCAAAGAAAGCTTTTAGTTTAATAGTCCTGTATAGACGATGTAAATCTAGCTGTAATTGAAAAGTGTCCACCTCCTCCACAGGACAATAAGTAAGGCCTTTAGATAAGACAGAAAGTTCTGCAGCAGAAAGTACATAACTTGAGATATTGATAACATTATTGGTATTACCTATTTCTTTACTCGGCGTACTCGCCGTTGCATGCCCTGGCTCTGACCTCCTTGCTCGTTTTTGGCTCCGTTTCCTTTTTCGCTTGGAGCTGGACTGTCGTCCCCCGAGGAGGTTGAAGAGGAGCTTGTATCCGTTGAGGCCGGCTCATTTGTGGCTTTTTTCCCCCGTTGTGGCTAGCATGCTCTCGCCCAGGGTCGATTCTGAAAGCCTCCCGATAGCCAACGATAGACATTTCCGGCTGTATAGTCAGACTCGTCACGTCTGAACTTCCGGCGCTTACGTTCCTCCACTTCCTTCCGGAACGTAGCTGCGCTGTCCTTAGCCGTCTGGACCAGCTGTTTGAAGTCATCTTCAGTCGACGCCTCACGAAGAAGCTCCTCCTGCATCTTAACCCTCTCCTCCAGGGTGAGTAACTCCATCTTGGAAAATTCAATATTTAGAATCATTAGGTCAAAGCTGCATTTATTCAGGATCTGTTGATATCTTTGACAAAATTCAGCATTGTCCTTAAAGAAAGTAGGCTGCAGTCTTGAGCGCATTCCTCTTGGGATGCGCTTAACCCGGTGGTATTCAGCTAACGTGGAAGAATGTAGCTGAATACTACACTGTCTCTTAACAAGTTTTTCCAAGTCTTTGGAATATAGGTCTTTATCCGGTGCCGTTAGAAACTCTCTAGGTCCCAGAGCAAATGTGGCAATGCGTGCGGCATCCTCTTCAGAATAGGAAAAAACCCCAGATTCAGAGGTAGAACTAGGAGTGCTGCTTTTTTCCGCCATGTCTTTAAATAGTGCAATTTAAGCACCCGAAAGGGTCCTCACCTCACTCAGGACAAAATGCAATATTCACAGCTTTGCAAAACGTAGAGGGAGTTCACCTTCCAATTCGAGTGTCACAATCCTCACCTAGTCCACAGGTGTAAAGTATATGTCAAAGAAATTAGGCAGACACTCAGGAATCAATTTGAATCAAAGTTTCTTTACTGTAGGCAGCAGCACATACAGAGCAACGTTTCGGGGTTAGTTACCCCCTCCTCAGGCTCAATACAAACAAATGCCAAATGTACATCTTATATAGCCAAATAGACCCACCCCCAATTAACAATTGTCAATTATGACATCATCAAAAGAAAAAATACAAAGAAAATACACACCTTTTTTATAACATTCAATTAATAACACTAAACAACCAATCTCATATAATCTGATATTAAAGCAAGAAGAAACACCACTTCTCCTGCCTCACTCTCTGTTAATATCTTAAACATATACCATACAAATTTCATATATTTGAGATATTTATTGTTATGTTATTAATATTACTTTTTTGTTTTTTGTTTTTTTATTTTTTAATTTCATTATTACTGTTACTTATTATCCTTTCTCTAACCTAAAGAGTATTAAAACAGACCTGCCAAATGATATTCTCTATTAAGCCCCCTAGGATGTAATGTGCTAATGCTATGTATCCACATAGCTTCCTTTTTTAGCAACATCCTTTCCCTGTCAAAGCCAATAGAACCTTTTGAAACCGAGTCAAGTATCATAAATCTCAACTGATTCACCTGGTGACCCCTCTCAAAAAAATGAAAGGGGACAGGAAGGTGTCTCATTTTGGAGTTCCTAATAGTAGACTTATGTTGGGTGAGTCGCTCCTTGACACTCTGTGTCGTCTCACCGACGTATAATAGTCCATACGGACACTTAAGAGCATACACCACATAAGATGATTTACAAGTGAAATGGCCTTTAATATGAAAGATTTTTCCTGAATGGGGATGACTTATAGTATTACCCTTAATAATGCTGTTACAATGAGAGCAGTTAAGGCAGGGAAAAGTCCCATTTTCAATAGGTCGAAAAACCCTTTGTACATTTTTCATGGATTTTACCTTAGCCCTAACTAATTGCTTACCAATGGAATTACCCTTTCTAAAAGAAGAAAAAGGTGGTAATTTAAACTCCTTAATTTCAGGCATAGAATCCCTTAACATAAACCAATTTTTACAAATCACTCTATGTATTTATATAATTTATGTATATAAATGTTAATGTAGAAATAGATATCTATAGCTATATATCTATAGCTATATATCTATAGAAATATATAGATATATGTATTTACAATTAAAAGTACATTTTTCTGTATTTGAAGGACATCAAAATATAAAATATTTATAGTAAATATACAGTAAAACACATAAATATATAAATACATATGTACACACACATACAGGTATATATATATATATATATATATATATATATATTTAGCCCCTTTTGTTCTTCTCAAACACCTTATAACATATATAGCTTATAGTCCTTACAACTTTTTTAATACAATTTTAAAATCATTTTATCAGATATTGTTTATATGAGTGTAACGGTACTTTTTAAGTGTTTTTATGTTATGTTTAGTGCAACTTTTTTCTACCCCTGTAACTCAAAAGTATCCAGGAAAACATGGCCGAGGTGTCCTAAGTGCTCTACTGAGAGCTAGCTGCTAATTAGAGACTACTCATATATGTATCTTGTTATTGACTCACCTGATGTGTCTAGCTAGCTCCCAGTAGTGCATTGTTGTTCCTTTAACAAAAAATACCATGAGAATGAAGCAAATTTGATAATAGAAGTAAATTGGAAAGTTGTGTAAAATTGTATTCTCAATCTGAATCATAGAAGAAAAATGTTGGGTTTCATGAACATATAAATATGTATCTCTCTGGGAACTATTTTGTATTGAAATCCCTTCATAAACTGATTCATACTAATGCACAACACTGCAAATCAACATATTTATATTCCTCATATTTTTTTTTCCTTCATAAACATTTTATCTGTCGTTGTTAATTAAGTTTAATAACAATTATATGACCACTAAACTAGTGAGAATGAAACGAGATTCATGTGTTTGCTGGGGACAAGGGGTTGGTCTGCGCTGTCAATGAAATACAAACGATTATTTCACTGCTAATCCTTTAAAAGCATGGTTGGCAATTTCTTTTTCGTTATAAATTTGTATTTGTTAGCACGTGATTTTCTCAATAAGCAGTAAAAAATCATTTCGGCAGAAACTATAAGTAATTCAAAACAACCTCAAAAAACAGCACATACACAAACTGATGTAGAATAAATTGATTAAAAAATTGGACAGAAGTGTTGACAGCTGTTTCAGACAGATGGTAGAAAATTAGTTTGTACAAAGAGAGGCACAAGGGGAAAAGCAAATTTCATTGATGCAATACAGAATACACATCAAGTATATTATGCAGCCGGGTGCTTTTACTGTCTATTCACTGTACTGCTTGTCATTTAAATATATCTCAAATGTATATTTTAGTGCCTCTGGGTTTGGAAAATATTTTGATTTTAAAGTTTTCTAACATAATTCGTTTTGATCAAACTAAATTGATATGCTCATTAATCATTACAATTGAAAAAATAGAATCTCTCAGAAACGATTATCACGGTTTCTATATTTGTTCTTACGTTTAATTACAATAGATCTGTTTTCAATTACAATTGAAATTATATTATTTTGCCTACACAAAGAAAAATCATGAACTCAGTAAGAACCTAAATTTCAGTACAAGGAATAAAAAAAAAAAAACTTTTTTTTACTAAATCAATATTTACCGTGACATGAAACTTGTTTGCATTACAATTCAGACAGAACATGTGATTTTAAACAGCTATTACATTTGTTCTGTTATCTAATGTGCTTCATTCTCTTGGTTTCTTTAGTTGAAAAATATACCTAGATAGGCTCTTGAGCAGCAATGCATTACTTGGAGCTATCTCTGATTGGTGGCTGCATATAAATTTCTCTTTTCATTGGTTCACCTGATGTGTTCAGCTAGCTCCCAGTAGTACAGAGCTTTTACTTCAACAAAGAATACTGAGAGAATGAAGCAAATTTGATAATTAAAGTAAACCGGAAAGTTGTTTAAAATCATATGCTCTATTTGAATCATGAAAGACATTTTTTTATGTCCCTTTAAGTTCTTGTTGTATGCATAAAACCAAGAAATCTGAGTGTTAATGTGCTTGATGAAACTCACAGACTCAATCATTTAACCTTCTGTGGAAACACAATTATATCGGTCATCACTACGACATCACAAATTATAGCAAATTACTTTATCATATGACATCACAAATGAAAACAAATTGATACTGCAGTAAGGGACATTAAACACATCTTTTTTTTTTGTGTGCAAAAAATATGCTTTGTCCCACGTTCTCTAAAGAAGCCAAAAAGCAAACTGTGTAAAACCCAGGGGCAAGATCCGATATACGGCGTAGTTTTTGGTGCAAGCAAGGGAACCCGCGCCTCCCGTAATTTCACCTCGCACATCGGGGTATTACATATACTGCGCCGTCAGATGCTAAACTGGCATAAGTAGGACAAACTGGCAATCTGAAATGTGCGCAAATACACATTTTAGTTGTCGCAAGTAACTTACGCCAGTATTTTCTCCACGGAAAGTGTCAATATAGAGTAGTTTTATGCAAATTAGGCTAACACTCGTAAAAATGATCCGCGATTTCAAATAAATGCGACACGTAATTCTGCTATTCAAAATTCATATATAAAGCCATATATAAAGAGATGAAGGTAATACAATTATGATGTCCCATTGTTCTCTCCTCCAAGTATTGTTGATTGGTTTTGAGAAGAAATTTTAAAGTAAATAAGCATTTATATGTCCACAATGTGCTAAAGTACCTACAAGCTCAATCCATTTGATTATGTTGTGGCTTCAACCTATTTCAAATACACAAATAAACCTTAAAAAAAACAATATCATAGTATACTGTCCCTTTAACCTTGAGATGCTGCTTAAATGTATGTGTTTGTTAAGGCTCCCAGGGAGTTCCGTTGGTTTTTTAGTCATTGCAAGGGTTCCTGCGCCTGCAATTTGTGGCAAGATGAGAATGGAGTAGATTTTCTGAATTCTGCGCGCGTAAGTCCTTACGCTGTATATTGGATACCAAATTGCTCATCTTTCTATGTCAGTCTATGGGTAAAAAAAATACGGGCGAAGGCTGAAATATAAACGCGTAACTTGTATGCTACGCCGTATATGTGATACCAAACCCGTGCAAAAACTGGTGACGCTGCATATCGGATTGGGCCCCAGATTTTCAAAAAATCTGCAAACTATCTAAACCAGTTGTTTAATTTGCAGCATTTTAAGGCTTCTCTAGGAAAAATGGGACAAGCACAATTTACACAAAAACAAGAGGTATTTACTGTCTTTTTAAAAGCATTTATACTGCTCTAGCTGTAGATCAAAATTGAAAGGTGCATTTAAATTTTAAAAATTCATTTTTTTGCCATATACTTCCACTAGGAAAAATGATTCTAGTAAATGTTGCTACTGTTTTTCTGCGGCCTATGCACATATGCTGTGAGGACCTGTGCACAGCATTCAAACACCACTCCTTTCAGAGAGTTAGCATGGCTTGTATGACACAAATGAAGGGCCCAATGTGATATGCAGTGGAGCCTGCATTTGAGCCCTTGCTGGGCAGGTTCACACATGCAAGCCTGCTTCCTGCAATGTAAGAAACATTAGTCATCATACCGCTGCTTCTTCCACTCTTTGCCACCTCTGAGTTGGTGGAGAGCATGCTCGCTCAGGGTGATTGACAGGAGAGAAGCGGGCTGCATAACTGTTACTTAAAGGGACACTAAATCCAAAATATTTCTTTCATGATTCAAGTAGAGAATTACATTTTAAACAACTTCCCAATTTGCTTCTATTATATAATTTGCTTCATTCTTTAGATATCATTTGTTGAAGAAATAGCAATGAACATGGTGAGCCAATCACACGAGGCAGCTATGTGCAACCACCAATCAGCAGCTACTGAGGCTATCTAGATATGCTTTTCAGCAAAGGTTATCAAGAAAATTAAACAAATTAGATAATAGAAGTAAATTAGAAAGTTGTTTAAAATGACATGTTCTTACTAAATCATCAAAGAAAAAAATTGGGTTTCATTTCCCTTTAAGCTATCTAATGCACAAATCAATAGCATCATTTAAGATTAATGCTGGTGGTGTTCCTATTAAGGGCTAGATTATGAGTGTATTTATCGCTCCCACTCATGCATTAACTCCAATGGATTTTGCGCGCATTGGGTAGCGTGCGTATTACAAGATTAAAGTAGAACGTTTTTCCATGAGCTCTAACTCGATGCGTGCAAAAAGTCAAAGTTAAAATACTGCAACCTCATTAAAATATCCCCCCCCCCCACAGAAGTCAATGGAGAAAGAAAAGTTGGGGAAAAAGTAACACCCTACTCAGACGCAAACTGATTGCATTTTCTCAGGTGCTCTAACCCGGCATGAAAATATGAATATTTCACATTCCAATGTCCTTCACATAGCAGAATATATATATTTTTTTCATAAATACATATTTCCAGCTATATCTGATGTTTTTTTTGGTCGTATATTAATAAATCCGTAGATCATATTCTGCTATGCACAGAACATTGACTTTAAAGGGCTCCAATGCATATATATTGTATCCCACAAGTAAGGATGAAATCCGTGGACTCGTCATATCTTGCAAAAGAAAAGGAAATTATGCTTACCTGATAAATTTATTTCTTTACGATATGATGAGTCCACGGCCCGCCCTGTCAATTTTTCAGACAGGTTTTTATTTTGGTTAAACTTCAGTCACCTCTGCACCTTGGCTTTTCCTTTCTCTTCCTAACTTTGGTCGAATGACTGGAGTGGGAGGGAGGGGAGGAGCTATATATACAGCTCTGCTGTGGTGCTCTTTGCCACTTCCTGCTGACACAGGAGGCGTAATCCCACAAGTAAGGATGAAATCCGTGGACTCGTCATATCGTAAAAGAAATACATTTACCAGGTAAGCATAAATTTCCTTTTTTCTAAGAATAGAAACAACAAACAAAAATTTAATAACTAAGGATTCCTTGGATGAACTAGACACTCCACTTTTCATAACTGGTTTTAGTAGCCACCATTGTGAAATGAAAAAAAATTATCCTAAAACATTGGTCAATTATTTGTGATGATCATTTTTTGAAGAATAAAGATATCCTCTAAACCGAGAATAGTCTTTAGAAGAGCCCCCGCCATAAAAAAACAAGTTAGCACCTAGCAAAATAGTTAGGGATAAAATATCTCCAATCACTATTGCCACCAATACAAAAAAAAAAAATTGGGGGTAATTTTGTACCCCAATGTTGAATTTTAGATGCCATAAACCCAGATGTAATTTGTGTAAAGTTGTTAAGAATGGTACTAAGACTTTCCACTCAAACATTACGGGGGGAGACTTTTGCTGTTAAGAAACGCCTTACATATAAGTCTTCCTACATTATGTATCTGGTTCAATGTAAATGTGGGGTCCAATATGTGGGACGCACAAGCCGTAAAATAAAGAGAAGCTGGGGTGAACACATATATAAAGTGAAAAGGAAATTTTTAAAACATAGTGTCTCTAGACATTGTACCCATGCCCATAGAGGGAGCTCTAAAACTCTTTCTATTGTTCCTATAGAACAGATTTTTAAAACTACCCATAATCCTATGTTGCTTCTTCGACGTAGGGAAACTTATTGGATTCATAAATTGCACACCTTGACCCCTGAAGGTCTCAATGGATGCGTAGATTTAGCAGCTTTTGACATACAATATTATTCATCCACTCTGTTAATGATTATTGTTTTTTTAATTTCTCCTCCTCACTTTATCCCTTTGGTTACCATCCTATATAATAAATGGCCAAGTATGTTTGTCAGATGCAGTCATGTGCAGTAGAGACTGCAAGTTACAAACATACCTGGCCGTTTGGATCCTGACACTCAGCACTCAGCACAGAGCAAGGCTGAAGCGGAGTGTCAGGGGGCCTGGTTTGACGGGAGCGGTCACAATGGGGGCGTGGCCGGGTGCAGTGAGGGGGCGTGGCCGGGTGTGACGAGGGGCGTGACCGGGCGTGGCAAGGGGCATGGTCGGGCGGGTGTCACCGCGATGGGGCGTGGCCGGGCATGGAGCTGCGATGGGGGCGTGGCCAGAGAGGCAAAGGGTTTGAAAGACAGGGCCAGAGAGGGAGCAAGAGAGGGGGGGAGAAGGGCCAAAGAGGGGGGGAGAGAGCCAAAGGGGGGAGAGAGAGCCAAAGAGGGGGGAGGAGAGAGAGCCAAAGAGGGGGAGGAGAGGGCCAAAGAGGGGTGGGGGAGAGGAGAGCCAAAGGGGGGAGAGAGGAGAGAGCCAAAGAGGGTGGGAGAGAGAGAGAGCCCAAAGGGGGGGGGAGAGAGAGCCAAAGAGGGGGAAGAGAGAGAGCAAAAGAGGAAAGTGAACCAAAAAGGAGAGAGCAAAAGAGGAAAGAGAGCCAAAGAGGAGAAAGCAAAAGAGGAGAGAGAGCAAAAGAGGGAGGGAGAGAGCCAAAGAGGGAGGAGGAGACAAAGAGGGGGCAGAGAGAGCAAAAGAAAGGGGGAGAGGAGCAGCAAAAGAGGGAGCAGAGAGAGCAAAAGAAAGGGGGGAGAGAGCCAAGAGGGGAGAGAGCAAAAGATGGGGCAGAGAGAGCAAAAGAAAGGGGGGGGAGAGCCAAAGAGGGGAGAGAGCAAAAGAGGGGAAGAGAGCGCGCAAAAGAGAGGGGGGGAGAGAGAGCAAAAGAGGGGAGAGAGAGCGCAAAAGAGAGGGGGAGAGAGAGCAACAAGAGAGGGGGGGGAGAGAGCAAGGGGTGGGACCACTGTACTGCAAAAAATGGCCCCGTGTCACGAGCTATACGACTTACTAGTTATTATATATTTAGAAATTACACATATCACATAGCTATTTTATAGGCCTATTTGATTTTTTTTATTATTGAATCTATCTTACACATCATATATCACTCTAATCTTTAAACACAAGTATAGAGCACATATTTTAATTATTATTTTGTTCACCACATAATTTTATTTAAATACATATTAACACTTTATTCCTACACTATTCATAGATGGTCACAACCCCTATTACCATACACCATTGTTAGGGAAGGGATATATTTTTGATTATCAGCATGTTGATGGCTTTTTAGTATCCATATATGATCATTTGTGCCACATGATGGTTTGGTACATGATGGTCATAAATTTTTGGGGCTATGAGTTTATCTTCAACTATTTAGTTTTGATATAGTTTTATATGATCATATTCCATTACCACATATAATCTGCTGTTTTATTTCACATAATTTTATATACTGTATATAAGTGCAACTTATTTAGGATGCCATTTATATTGGCTTTCACCTGGTCCCCTTGTTCACATTGGGCTATTTAGCTATCTATATTACACTTTTAATACACTAGTCACTATTATTATTTTATTATATTATTTTATTTAGTACATGGTTTAGTCCCCTTGATATTAGTCGTATGTTTTTTCATTGGGGCAAATACATACACACATATAATTTACAAACCCCTGTAGGGGGACACAGTTTCAATTAGGGTTCAGAACACTGTTATGTTTAATATATCACATCACATTATATTTTTGACACACCACAGTTGTGGATTGTATCCGTAGTCTCTCCATATTTATATTTTTGCAATACATGATGTCACAAAAAGGGATTTTACCAGCTCATTCACTGACAATGCATACAAGATCGGGTGTTATCATCATCTCGTTAATCCCCTCCCTTTCTCTCATACTATTGGCTTGACGTTTATTGCGTCACAAATAAGAGTTCTTCACAATACGTCCTATATCACATGTCCGTTATAGCCTATGTGCACTCAGCAGTTGCACAGCTTCGTTTCTGTCTTTATAACAAACCTTTACTGCTTTGTAAGTAGACTACAGGTTATTAGATTAGCATAGACTATTAGAGTGGTACTCATTTTTTACAATGTATGTCAGGATGTAAATTTCAATATTTCACGCGATACAGCGATCCTTTGAATAAATGGCACATCCTGTTACTATCATTTAGGCATATAACTTTGGGTTATTGATAAGCTCTGTTCTAGCGAATTTTTCTGTTCCTATGCCAATCTTGAATACATATGTGTATAATAGTTTTATGTGTATGTATGTGCACGCATGTTTGTGTGCATATATATATATATATATATATATATATATATAATATAAAATTATACCATATTCAAAGAAAGGCTATGATACGTATATGGCTTATGAACCAACTGCTGCACGCTTTGTACCTGAGCTCCCTTGTCTCTGGGAATGTTGTTAGCAGCCTGGATCGGCTAACACGAGAGATGGACAACGAGCTTTCCAAACAAAGTACGGATGGTATTGATACTCAGATGCAATAATCAACATAGTGCAGTTGGCACTTTTAACTGGAAAAGGAGCTAAACGCTGAGCATGACCACCAAGACAGGAAGGGTCAAGTTTGCATGAACCGCTCTGTACCATTCTCCAAGCCCTGAATCTGTAAGTAAATCCTCTCTTGGGTTTACCAGTGCTGGACTGTTAATAGTTTCATTTTATTTCTGCACATTAACCCTTTAATGACCACAGCACTTTTCCATTTTTCTGTCCGTTTGGGGACCAAGGCTATTTTTACATTTCTGCAGTGTTTGTGTTTAGCTGAAATTTTCCTCTTACTCATTTACTGTACCCACACATATTATATACCGTTTTTCTCGCCATTAAATGGACTTTCCAAAGATACCATTATTTTCATCATATCTTATAATTTACTGTAATTTTTTTTTTATAAAATATGAGAAAAAAATTGAAAAAAAACACACTTTTTCTAACTTTGACCCCCAAAATCTGTTACACATCTACAACTACCATAAAACACCCATGCTAAATAGTTTCTAAATTTTGTCCTGAGTTAAGAAATACCCAATGCTTACATGTTCTTTGCTTTTTTTTGCAAGTTATAGGGCAATAAATACAAGTAGCACTTTGCTATTATCCAAACCATTTTTTTTTCAAGATTTAGCGCTAGTTACATTAGAACACTAATATCTTTCAGGAATCCCTGAATATCCCTTGACATGTATATATATTTTTTTAGAAGACATCCCCAAAGTATTGATCTAAGCCAATTTTGGTATATTTCATGCCACCATTCACCGCCATGGTCAAATCAAATACAAAATATCGTTCACTTTTTTCACAAATTTTTTCACAAACTTTTGGTTTTTCACTGAAATTATTTACAAACAACTTGTGCATTATGGCATAAATGATTGTAATTTTTTCTTTGGGATCCCCTTTGTTCAGAAATAGCAGACATATATAGCTTTGCATTGCTTTTTGGTAATTAGAAGGCTGCTAATTGCCACTGTGCACCAACACGTGTATTATGCACAGCAGTAAAGGGGTTTAATTAGGGAGCATGTAGGGAGCTTTTTGGGGTAATTTTGCTTTAGTGTAGTGTAGTAGACAACCCCAAGTAATGATCTAGGCCCATTTTGGTAATTTCATGCCACCATTTCACCGCCAAATGCGATCAAATTAAAAAAAAACATTACATTTTTCACAATTTTAGGTTTCTCACTGAAATCATTTACAAACAGCTTGTGCAATTATGGCACAAATTGTTGTAAATGCTTCTCTGGGATCCCCTTTGTTCAGAAATAGCAGACATATATGCTTTGGCATTGCTTTTTGGTAATTAGAAGGCCGCTAAATGCCGCTGCGCATCACATGTGTATTATGGCTAGCAGTGAAGGGGTTAATTAGGTAGCTTGTAGGGAGCTTGCAGGGTTTATTTTAGCTTTAGTGTAGAGCTCAGCCTCCCCACCTGAAACATCAGACCCCCTGATCCCTCCCCAAACAGCTCTCTTCTCTCCCCCGCCCCACAATTGTCCCCACCATCTCAAGTACTGGCAGCAACTCTGCCAGTACTAAAATAAAAGATATATTAAGGCTTTTTTTTTTAAAGCATATTTACATATGCTGCTGTGTAGAAGCCCCCCCTTAGCCCCCAACCTGACTGATCCCCCACCAAACAAGCTCTCTACCCTCCCCCTCTGCCTTAATGGCCGCCATCTTGGGTACTGGCAGCTGTCTGCCAGTACCCAGTTAAGAATAAAAACAGTTGCTTTTTTATTTTTTCCCCATTTCTGTAGTGTAGCTCCCCCCCCACCAAAGAACAAACCCCCATTCCCTCCTAGATACCTTTGATTGTTTATTTGTTTTTAAATAAAATACTTTTTTCTGACACTTTTAGCACAATCTTTTCTGTAGTGTAGCGGTTCCCACCCGCTCCCGCCCCGTGCACGCGCCCGCCCGCTTCCCCCGTGCACGCGCGCTTCCATGCCCGCCCCCATCGGCCCCGATCCCGTCCCCCTCTACATTACCCAGCCCATCGATGGCCGTCCACCCGCCTCCCAAGTCGGCTCCCACCCACCAACGATACCGGCCATCGATGTCCGGTGCAGAGAGGGCCACAGAGTGGCTCTCTCTGCATCGGATGGCCATCTAGAGTTATTGCAGGATGCCTCCATATCGAGGCATCACTGCAATAACCGGAAAGCAGCTGGAAGCGAGCAGGATCGCTTCCAGCTGCATTCCACACCGAGGACGTGCAGGGTACGTCCTCAGGTGTTAACTGCCTTTTTATTGAGGACGTACCCTGCACTTCCTCAGTCGTTAAGGGGTTAAAACTAAGTGTTTGAAACAAAAAAAGAAAGGGCGCCTCCTAGTGTAGCCAATTTTTGTAAGTAGATAATATATATTCGCAGATTTTGTACTCACATGTAGTGAAGGCAACGATAATGCCTAGGTAGATGGTCTGGAAACTTATCAGTGTCCCAGTTGACTGTGCACCATGAGAAGGGCTGCTCCTCTTGAATGGAAAAGATCTGGAAAACTGGAAAAATATACAGAGGGCGACTCCTAGTGCAAATCAGTTGATACAGTTGTAAGCCCCAAATGATCCCTTTAGAGAGATACTCACATATTATGGAGAAACGCGTAGCGTGTTTTACTGATTGTTTTTATGTTCATTTATTTATATTTATAAAACTCATTTTTGATATACTTCTGGAGTCTCCTATCTTTTATTTGCTACATTGATCCACTGCTTGCCAGAGTGTTATGTGCGCTGGGCCACCATAATATACCCAGCTTGCCTCATTAGCACTATAGTGTGCTCCATAATATGTGAGTATCTCTCTAAAGGGATCATTTGGGGCTTACAACTGTATCAACTGATTTGCACTAGGAGTCGCCCTCTGTATATTTTTCCAGTTTTCCAAAACTAAGTGTGCAGTTGCACTATTTGCTCAGTAAAGCCGTAGGAACTTTTTCTCTGCTGAGTGAGGTGTTTTGGAAAAGAACTTTGTAGGGCATGCATTAGCACTAAGTGCCCTCCTATCATTGAGAGACCATATGTATATAAGATGAAATATTTCATTGTGTGACTCTAGCTCATATTATCAGGTAATCTGTTTGATGCAATTATTAGCTTTTAGGGAGTAATCTCTAGTGGATAATGTCCACTGCACCTGTGTTTCACTGTTTTCAATACGAATAAACAGTTTTTTTGTGCAGCCTTGGTCACGTTTTGGCTTTGTGTATACGTATCATAAGCCCTTCTATGATTATGGTATATTTTTATATTATGTTTGTGACTGCTAGCACTTAACTTGTTTTCTTAGTTTATAAAAACCCATTGAGAGTGCTGCCATTTAAGAATTTTTATCATATATATATATATACCTCAGCTAAATTGCCAAAGGGGCAGTGTGCATATATAAACCACATTGATCTATTTTATTTATTGTATTTCTGTTAAAACACTTTACAGTGATTACTTGCTTGATCTTATGTATTTACTATTTGGCATTATGGTTAAAATGGTTACATCCCAACCGGGAAAAAGAATGGCAGATCCGGAGACAAAAAACTTGGTCAAAGGTAGAATTTATTCAGCAAAATTGTCAAAGTACAGGTGAGATAGCAAATGGATAAAATTGATTAGTTAGTAAATATATATACCAGTGATGTTCAACCGTTAACAACTTGCCACATATAAGCCCCATGAATAATGTGTATTTAGAGATGATTGCGATACCACCCAAACTTATACCATACATAATATCTAATACAATAAAAAACACCTGAAGTGGTTGTTAACCAATTTAGCATCTCATAGCAACAAGAAAATAAACAAACAGAATGTGACATTATTTTAACCATAGCTGAGGTGAACACATATTACCAACCCACATATATATACATTACCATTTTGTGGACTACATGCCTCTCGTATCCTGACTCATTGGAGCTTCCCTTTATACCGGAGGTCAGTCTGCTGGGTGACTGTTAGATTCCAGCCTGACTTTAATGCACCAAGAGAGGTGCTCTACCAAATGTGAGTGCAATTTATATTGAGACTACATTCCTCTTAGCTAAACAATGCTAGGCCATATTGGCGTATGTGTTTGCTTTCTTCACACTACCTAAAGATTGCTGTTACCACAACGGAGGTCAGTCTGCTGGGTGACTATTTGATTCCAGCCTGCTTTATTTGCACCATTGGGGAGCTCTCCTAAATGTGAGTGTAACACCTTACATATATAATCTTATACCATCCTTACAGTACTAGGCCATGTGGCGCTTCTGTCTCTTTATATCACATACAGATTTTTGATCCTGGATTGTGGCCTCGATCCATCACAGACAGCTGCCTGGCCCTGAATATCAACCATCTTTGTTTGTTTTTTTTCATTTATCATAACATCTTTCCTTATATGGGACTTCAGTTGTTATATTGTGTTATACAAAATTGCTATTTGTTATGTTATTTTGCTACATTGTTATTTTATAGCCTATTTAGTTTTTTATCCCTTACATATTGTTTGTGGTTTTTATCCCTTACTTATTGTTTATAGTTTACCAAGAGCGCCCCCTATCTATTAATTTATTCTCACCATAGAAGTCAATGGAGAGTGCAGAAGAGAAAAACCTTACACCTATAGCTCGCACTATCCCGACTGGAGTTATTCATATTTCCCATTCCAATTTTGTTTACTTACAGAAGAATATATTTTTTATTGTAAATACATATTTTTATATGTCTTTATACATCTATACCTGTATAACTATTCCTACAGATATATAGATATGGATATTTATTTTACATTAACGTTATCACATATATATAGAAATATATATTTAATAATTAAAATAATTATATGTGAAGAACATAGGAATGTAAAATGTGCGTAACACAATTCATGTTTCGGGATTTAGGTCTAACATGATGTCAGGTTGGCGCACATGACAAATTAAATTGCATTATTGAAATATTACAAATAATATATTAAAAGAAAATAATAATTATTAAATATTATTTTAGATACTGTAAAAAAACTAATATATAATATAAGCAGACATTTTTGTTGTGTGCCTGTGCTGACCCCTGGAATGTGTGTTTTTTATTCTATTTGCACAAATAAAGACTGAGTTTTAAATTCAAACTTCTACTGACCGTTGTCTGCACAAATCTTTTCTTTGATATATATATATATATATATATAAAACGATGTAAGATTAGTAATTCTTCATGTGCACCAAACCAACACCACATTAAACCTAAATTAGCGACAGTCAAGCATATTTTCCATTCCTATATTCTTCACATAGAATATAATGTATTTCTTATTATTAAATATATACTTATATATATATATACTAGTGGGAAAGCCTGCCCAGAGGGCAGTCTATTGTGGTGATAGAACCACCCTGCCATTTTCGGAAGGACAGTCTATTGTGGTGACGGAAACACCCAGGTGGAGTCTTTCACCACCCTTCCATCCATGTGGATTCCGAAAATGGCTTACTCTGCATCCAGGTGGATTCTTTCACCACCCTGCCATTTTTGGAATCCACCTGGATGCAGCTTATGCTGAATCTCGGTGGATTCCGAAAAAAGCAGGGTGGTGAAAGAATCCATCCAGGTGGATTCTTTCACCACTCCTTTTGCTCTCTCTCCCCCTTTCTTTTGCGTTCTCTCCCCCCTCTCTTTTGAGCTCTCTCCCCCCTCTCTTTTGAGCTCTCTCCCCCCTCTCCTTTGCTCTCTCTCTCCCCCTCTCTTTTGCTCTTTCTCTACCCCCTCTCTCTTGCTCTCTCTCCCCTCTCTCCCTCTCTTTTGCTCTCTCTCTCTCCCTCTCTTTTGCTCTCCCTCCCCCTTCTCTTTTGATCTCTCCCCCCTTTCTCTTTTGCTCTCTCTTCTCCTTCTCTTTTGCTCTCTCTCTGTCATGAACTCCTCAGTTCCACCTTAACTTATGTTACTACATCTCACATACCACCTTAAGAATCAATTATCTGGCTCTCTTTTCCTTTAAAAGCTTTCCATTTCCCATACACCTTTGCTCGTTTATTGAAGGTTGATACCCACTCACTCTCCAGCCTTTCTTGTTACTTGTCTAAAACAGAGTATCACTTGTTCTGTGATTAGCTCTGTCTCCTTCAACTGAAGCTACTTCTCATCTAAAGCAGAAGTCACCTGTTGCAACTGCAGCACGCACGCCGCTCTAACAACTTCCAGCTTAACAGACACAGGCCGCAATCTGCAGAGAGGATCAGAGAAGCTGCACGCACACAGCTGCTAGAGCCAGGTTCCGTATACAAGTGTTAGCATTGCCGTTAAGACTGTGAACTTATCTTTACAGTATGGTGTAATGTTTAACAGCGCAGCAAGCTGATACAGTATTCTTAACACTGTTTACAAATCTTTACTGCAAGGTGTATTATTTAAAGGCCCAGCAAGCTGAACAGTAAACTTAACACTGTGAACTTATCTTTACCACAAGGTGTATTATTTAAAGGGTCAGTAAGCTGAAACAGTAAACTTAACACTGTGAACTTATCTTTACCACAAGGTGTATTATTTGAAGGGCCAGCAAGCTGAAACATTATACTCCACACTGTGAACTTATCTTTACCGCAAGGTGTATTATTTAAAGGCACAGTATTACCTTAAAGGGGACCTCACTTATCTGTCACAAACCTATATAAACTGCTACTTATTATCTAAAAGTTTACATAGTACAAACTTATCTCTGGACCCAGATATAATTCACCTGATCTTACTACTTATACTTTTGAGGTGAATATTCTGGGCTACATTAATCCAGGTGATTAAGACTCTGTCTCCTCACTAGCAGACAGACTTAATCACATGATACATACAAACTATTTACCAGAGAATACTCATAATCAGACTAAAGAAACAACAATCGAATTGCTGATCATTACATAATAAACCAGCCATAAAATCTATATTTGATAATGGAGCCCATTGACCTGACATCACAAATCCATACCCTAAATCAGCGTTTGGATAGTCTGACACAGGCTTTTTAGAGAGCTGCAGGTAGAAAACCAGAGTCTTGAAGCCTGTTTAAGGGAAGCATTGTCAAATAGGAACTCTGGAACTGATCATCAAGCAGAACCCCAAGTCTCCTACCCGGAGAAATTTTCTGGAGATCGTTCCACATTTAGGCAGTTTAGGAATGCATGCCTCTTGCTTTTTGACCTTGGTCCTAGGACATATGCAACTGATAGGTCCAAGGTTCTAACCATACTCTCCTATCTCAGGGGAGAACCCAGGGCCTGGGCCGACTCCTTTTATGAGACCCAGGACCCCATTCTAAATTCCCTGGATGCTTTCCTAAAGGCATTATCAGGCCTCTACGATGACCCCTACCGTCAAATAACTGCAGAAAGTAAACTCAGGAACTTAAAGCAGTCTAAAGCACCGGTAGAAGAGTACATTACCAGATTTAGAATCTGGGCTAGAGATTCCCTCTGGAATGAGGTATCTCTAAAAAACCAATATGTCTCGGACTTGCAGAGGAGATCAAGGATGAGCTCGCCAGGATTGGTATACCGGATCGTCTTGACGACCTTTATGCCCTCACGATTACAATTGACAGACACCTTAGAGAGAGGAAGCATACTGCAAACTCCTCCAACCGTTGGTCCACCGTCCGACCAACCCATGGACATCAGTTTTATTAGGGGTCCACTTACCCCGCAGGAAAAGGCTAGACGCCGAACTGCGAATTTATGTATGTACTGCGCAGGTACTGGTCATGCAGTTAAGGAGTGCCCTCTATTACTAAAGCAGAAGATAGGTAAGATCCATAACATAAAACATTGTTTCCACACAAAAACCACTGCTACAGCTTACCTTACCATTCCCTTGCTTTTGCAGTGGGACCGACACAGGATAGAGTGTAACGCAATCATCGATACAGGCGCTTGCGCCAACTTTATTGATTTATGTTTGGTTGAATTAAATAAAATACCCTTTCATTTTAAAAGCACACCTTTGCCTATAAAAGTCATTGATGGTTCGCATTTAGCATCTGGTCCAGTGTCTCAACAGACTATTCCTTTACTCGTTTCCTCTCCACCTGGTCACACTGAAACTATCTCCTTTGATATTATTTCTTCTCCAATTTACCCTATTGTTCTGGGAATCACTTGGCTTCAACTACACCAACCTGTGGTACATTGGGATACCCTCACCATTTCATTCTCCTCTCCCTACTGTGTCTCAACTTGTTTTCCAAACACTCACTTGTTCACTACTTCCTCATCTCCTATTCCTACACAATATCTTGACTTCTCTGCTGTCTTCAATAAAACAGAAGCCGAGTCGTTGCCCCCCACATAGGCCTTACGATTGCCCCATAGACTTACTTCCCGGGGCAACCATTCCCTATGGCCACATCTATCCTCTTTCTAGACCTGAATTGGCTCATTTAAAAACCTATATCACTGATAATCTAAAAAAAGGTTTTATTCGCCCTTCCACCTCCCCTGCCGGTGCTGGCATTTTTTTCGTGAAAAACAAGGATGGGTCTTTACGTCCGATAATAGATTATCGGGAATTAAACAAGCGTACTAAAAAGAACAGGTACCCTTTGCCTCTCATTCCCGAGTTAATTGAGAGGTTAAGAGGCGCCACTATTTTTACTAAACTTGATCTTAGGGGCGCCTACAACCTTGTAAGAATAAGGTCCGGAGACGAGTGGCTGACTGCATTTAGGACCAGGTATGGTCTTTTCGAATATACAGTTATGCCATTCGGGTTGTGTAATGCTCTGGCAACATTCCAGAATTTCATTAATGATATCTTTAGGGACATCCTCGACACTTTCCTGGTGGTCTATCTAGACGATATTCTTATCTATTCTTCCTCTTTCTCTGAACATGTCAAACACGTCAGGTTAGTGTTATCCAGATTACAGACACATAAGCTGTATGTCAAGTTAGAGAAGTGTCTCTTCCATGTAAATGAAGTATCATTTCTTGGCTATCGCATTAGCAATAGCAGGATATCTATGGAGGATAGTAAAATCTCTGCCATAACCACTTGGCCTATACCTTCCAACATAAAAGAAGTCCAGCGGTTCTTAGGCTTCGCCAATTTTTACAGGCGCTTTATCTGCAATTTTGCAGCCATTGCTAGGCCACTCACTAACCTGACTAGGACCTCTAAGCCATTCATCTGGACTCCAGAAACTAAAAAGGCATTTGAACTCCTTAAATCTCTATTTGTTACTTCCCCAGTACTGCACATTACCAACAGCAAAGCACAATTCGTATTGGAAGTGGATGCGTCCGAATACGCCATCGGATCTATTCTATCCCAGAGACTCTTACCAAAAGATCCTTTGCACCCAGTGTGTTACTTCTCCAGACTCCTTACACCTGCTGAACTCAACTATCCAGTGGGGGAAAAGGAGCTTCTCGCAATTAAGACTTCATTTGACCAGTGGAGACATTTGCTGGAGGGCGCAGAACATCCAATAGTAATTTATACGGACCATAAAAACCTACAATATCTTCAAACTAGTCGTACTTTCTCAGCTCGTCAGCTCAGGTGGAGCTTGTAATTTTCACGATTCAATTTCACCATCACATATCGACCTGGTTCAAGAAACGGTAAGGCGGACGCTCTGTCTCGAAAAGATATTAAGCCTTCCACTGCTCATCCCAACTCAACAATAGTTCCCGTTACACCCATAATTGGTGTACTCTCACCTGATAGCACTGAATTAAAGAACCAACAACTGGATACAACAAAGGCTACTTACCCTCTCACCCCTGATCAAAACGGTATCCTCTGTAATAAGTCAAGATATTTCATACCACCATCTCTCCGGACAAAAGTGTTATCTATAACTCATGATTCCTCCTTAGCTGGTCATTTGGGAATACATAAGACCTATGACCTTCTACAAAGGCACTTCTGGTGGCCTTCTATGAGACACTCAGTAAAACAATATATAAGTTCCTGTTCCACCTGTCAAACCTGTAAACCATCTCATCAACTCCCTCTGGGCCTATTGCAAAACATACCCTTACCAGACTATCAGTGGGCATACGTCTCTATGGATTTTATCGTTGATCTTCCAAGCTCCTGTGGCATGACTGTCATCTTTGTCGTTGTTGACCTGTTCTCTAGAATGGCCCACTTCATTCCTACAGCTTCACTTCCTACAGCACAGCAGACTGCAGATCTATTTATCAAAGAGATTGTTCGACTGCATGGCCTTCCAGTATCTGTACTCAGTGACAGAGGGTCGCAATTTACATCCAAGTTTTGGAGATCCCTATGTCAATCTCTTGGCATTCAGCAACACCTGACTACATTGTACCACCCGCAAACAAATGGGCTATGTGAACGTACCAACCAATGGTTGGAGCAATACCTGAGATGTTTTTGCTCCCATAAACATGACTCTTGGGCTTCGCTCCTTCCCCAGGCTGAATTTTCTTTCAATAACACTACTAATTCATCCACAGGATTTTCACCCTTTTATGTCAACTCAGGAAGGCACCCTCGTTTTCACCCGCTACCTCCTGCAAACAGTCCCTGTCCACAAGTAAATGACTTGGTCAACTCCATTAAACAGACCTATACTGTCATACACGAGAACATCAAGCAAGCACAAGCCACCCAGAAACAATACTACGACCTACGCCATCATCCACAACCCGCCTACAAAGTGGGTGACTTAGTTTGGCTCACCACCAAAAATCTTAAATTACCTACACCCTGTAGGAAATTCAATAAACTGTTTGTGGGACCCTTCCCGATAGTGGCTATAAGCAACCCTGTCACTGTTACCCTACAACTCCCAGCAACTTACCGTATACATCCCACATTTCATGTGTCACTTGTCAAACCCTGTGATCCCTCTACCCATGTCTCTCCATCTCCTCCAGAATCTCCTACACCTTACCCCGAATACGAAGTACATTCTATAGTCGACTCCCGAAGGTATCACGGTGAACTCCAATACCTTGTCCGCTGGTCGGGGTATGACTCATCTGAGGATTCCTGGGAGCCGGCATCCAATCTATCGGCTCCCCATCTGGTGTCTGTGTTCCACCGTAGGCATCCTGATCATCCAGCGCCTTGACACCTCCTTGAGGTTCTTTTGAAGGGGGGATGTGTCATGAACTCCTCAGTTCCACCTTAACTTATGTTACTACATCTCACATACCACCTTAAGAATCAATTATCTGGCTCTCTTTTCATTTCCCATACACCTTTGCTGGTTTATTGAAGGTTGATACCCACTCACTCTCCAGCCTTTCTTGTTACTTGTCTAAAACAGAGTATCACTTGTTCTGTGATTAGCTCTGTCTCCTTCAACTGAAGCTACTTCTCATCTAAAGCAGAAGTCACCTGTTGCAACTGCAGCACGCACGCCACTCTAACAACTTCCAGCTTAACAGACACAGGCCGCAATCTGCAGAAAGGATCAGAGAAGCTGCACGCACACAGCTGCTAGAGCCAGGTTCCGTATACAAGTGTTAGCATTGCCGTTAAGACTGTGAACTTATCTTTACCGTATGGTGTAATGTTTAACAGCGCAGCAAGCTGATGCAGTATTCTTAACACTGTTTACAAATCTTTACTGCAAGGTGTATTATTTAAAGGCCCAGCAAGCTGAACAGTAAACTTAACACTGTGAACTTATCTTTACCACAAGGTGTATTATTTAAAGGGCCAGCAAGCTGAAACAGTAAACTTAACACTGTGAACTTAACTTTACCACAAGGTGTATTATTTAAAGGGCCAGCAAGCTGAAACATTATACTCCACACTGTGAACTTATCAAGGTGTATTATTTAAAGGCACAGTATTACCTTAAAGGGGACCTAACTTATCTGTCACAAACCTATATAAACTGCTACTTATTATCTAAAAGTTTACATAGTACAAACTTATCTCTGGACCCAGATATAATTCACCTGATCTTACTACTTATAATTTTGAGGTGAATATTCCGGGCTACATTAATCCAGGTGATTAAGACTCTGTCTCCTCACTAGCAGACAGACTTAATCACATGATACATACAAACTATTTACCAGAGAATACTCATAATCAGACTAAAGAAACAGCAATCGAATTGCTGATCATTACACTCTTCCCCCTCTCTTTTGCTCTCTCTCTCCCTCCTCTCATTTGCTCTCTCTCCCCCCTCACTTTTGCTCACTCTCCCCCTTCTCTTTTGCTCTCTCTCCCCCTCTCTTTTGCTCTATCTCCCCCTCTCTTTTGCTCTCTCTCCCCTCTCATTTGCTCTCTCTCCCCTCTCAGTCTATGTGTTAATAAAAAAATAAAACCTAATCCCTATGAAAATAACCCCCCCAAAAAAATAAAAACACCCCCTAATCTAATGCTAAACTACTAATCGCCCTTAAAAGGGCTTTTGTAGGGCATTGCCCGAAGTTAAACAGTTCTTTTGCAGTTACCAAAAATTCTAAGTCCCCCCTAACAGTTAAACCCACCACCCCCCAAAATAAATAACCTAACACTAAAAAACCTAAACTATCCATTGCCCTGAAAAGGGCATTTGTATGGGCATTGCCCTTAAAAGGGCATTCAGCTCTTTTGCTGCCCATCCCTAATCTAAAAAAAAAATATTTAAAAAAAAAAACTACGTCTAACTCATAAAAATTAAAAAATAAAACCTAAAGTTTAAATCAACTAAAATTACAGAACATAAAAAATCTAATATTACAGAAAATAAAAAACAAATAACCAAAGTTTACAAAATTAAACCTAATCCCTATAAAATCAAAAATCCCCCCAAAATAAAAACACCCCCTAATCTAAGAATAAACTACCAGTAGCCCTTAAAAGGGCTTTTTGCAGGGCATTGCCCCAAGATAAACAGCTCTTTTACAGAAAAAATTACACAGTCCTCCCTAACAGTAAACCCCCCACCCAGCCACCAAACCCCCCAAAATAAAAGAACCTAACACTAAAAAACCTAAACTACCCATTGCCCTGAAAAGGGCATTTGTTTGGGCATTGCCCTTAAAAGGGCATTTAGCTCTTTTACTGCCCATCCCTAATTTAAATAAAACAACCCCCCCCAAAAAAAAACTTAAAAAACCCTATGTCTAACCCCAGGTTGCTACTTACCATTTCTGAAATCCAGCAGAGAAGGTCCTGTTCCAGGCGGTGAAGTCTTCTTCCAAGCGGCGACCTCTTCTTTCTTCTTCAAGGAACATCCGGCACGGAGCGGAGCTGAAGACCGATGACCGCGGAGCTAAAGACCGGCTATCCTGGAACTGAAGACCGGCAACCCTGGAACTGAAGACTGGTGACTGTGGAGCCATGGAGCGTGGAGGATCCTCTTCGTATGATCGCTGCCGTACACTGGATAGTGAATTCAAGATACGCGATTAAAGATGGCGTCCCTTGAATTTCTATTGGCTTATTTGATTCTTCCTGTGGTGATCTAATTGTAACTCCCTAATTAAGGGAAATAAGTTTACACATCCCTGAACAGGTAAACTGTACAATATAAAAAATGTCTTCACTTGTAACTCATATTATGTGATCTATCTGATAAAGTGTCCATGCTCCAGGATTTTTTTTAGGAGAGACTACAAGGAGGGTGCAAGATCGTATCATGGAACACAAATCGAATATCAGGTGCAATAACAAAGAAGCTCCTGTTTCATTTTACTTCCTGGAAGCTGGGCACTCTATCAGTCAATTAAGATGGCAGGCTATCGATCAAATTAAGATAGCTACACTAAATTCCATGAGGCCTTTGGGAATGAATAAAGATTATAAATATCCATGTAGATTATCTAGCCCAGCACAGTGTACAACGTATTTTCAAATGTTTTTAAATGTCTTTGGAATATATTGTTTAAATAATAGAATGAATATGTAGAATTTAGGATTTACCACTAGATGAGGAAGGTGAGTTGTTACCTGGTTTTAACATGGATTAGAATCAATTACACACTAACAGGTGTATGTTAATTAAGTAACCTGGGTTGCTATAAACTGAGAGTTTGTGAACAGTATTACATTGTATGACTAAGGGTGTACAACCCGAAACGTTACTGCTGTCTTTTGTACCCTAAAATCATCCCCAAATAAAGAAGAATTTTTGAAGCAAGTGCTGTGCACACTATGTTTATTGAATGTACCTAGGACCTAGCAGTGAGCCCCTGTCTGCTTTAGCATTTGCATTGCTTTGGTGATACTGCTGGTATCTTTACATTGGATTGAATATAATTTAATTGTTGGTGCATTTGCACACTATAGTTTACACTTTGCAACAGTTGGTGTAGCTTTGGGTACTAACCCCTCTCCTCTAATCGGCATGGGTGCTGTGAAAGTTAGTTTAAGCCTTTGTGGAGAATAGCGAGATAGGGCATATATCACAGCATTCCGTGCCCATTAGAATATACATTTTTCTGTATATGCTACATATATTTATTCGTATTAAATGTTTCTACTATATTATCGTTTTGAGTAATTTTAATCATTTAACAGGGGGCAGGCATGAATTTGTGTATGCCTTTTAAGTGATTTTAATGTGTCCCAGTTTTTTAAATTAATCTTAATAAAAGTTACATTTTATTTTAGGTATCTCACTTTATCCCCTTAACCTTTATTGTTTGGTAAATATCTCTACTTTCAACACAATGTGTGCCATAACAGTACTTTTGTCTCTCTTTCTCATTCTATCTTATGCCAGTACTAGGCACTGCCCTCTGCAGTACACTCAGGTTTTTCTGCATTGGGATCTGAGTATTTACCCCTTCCCCCCCCCCCCCCGACATCGTTCAGCCAATCTCATAGATTATCTAAAGTGCCATGGACTGCAATCTGCTTGACAATGTTGCGCACAGTGTACTCAGGAACTTTAAGATCTCTGGAGATGGATTTGTAACCTTGAGATTGTCTATGCTTTTTCACAATTTTTGTTCTTATATCCTCAGACAATTCTTTGCTGCTCTTTCTCTTCTCCATGTTCAGTGTGGCACACAGAGACACACAAAAGAAAGGTTAAGTCAATTTTGCAACATTTTAACTGGTTGCCGGAGTTATTTCTATATTGTCAGCACCTGTTAATTGATACAAGTGAGTTTAATTACAAATTACAGAAGCATCACAAACTTGGAATGCAATTATTACTTACAATTTTGAGAAGATGCCAATAATTTTGTCCAGTCCATTTTTGGAGTTTTGTGTGGAATGTGTCTGATTTGACTTTTTTTTCTCTCCACTTATTTTTTTGTCACACCAATACAAACAAAAGAAATAAACATGAGAATGCCTAAACATTTGTAATTGCAATTTTCTGGGTGAAGTGGTGCATTATCTTACAGAAAAGCAGGGGTGCCAATATTTTAGTCAATGACTGTATATATATACTGAGTTGTAATCAAAATTATTCAACCCCTATTGCAAATTAGGTTTATTGTAAAAAATTACAGACTTTCAACTATTTGCAATGAACAATTCAAACAAATGCAATCAAAATAGCTCAACAGGATGAATGCTTCAAGTGGCTAACTGAAAATGCAACTTTTAATGAATTCTGCATTCTCAAAATTAGTCAACCCCTGAATAGAATCCCTCACAACAGCACACGTATGCAAAACAGGTGTTGTCTCAAGCACACCCAATGCAACTAATCAAGGGCTTTATTAGTTGTATCCGGTGTGCTTGAGCTAGAACACCTGAAATTCCTGAACCTGCTAGTGGTTTGTTGAGTATCACATTTGACTGCATGTTAGAAAAGAATGTTAAGAGAAGAGATCATCGCCCTTCACAAACAAGGAACAGGATACAAAAAGGACAGCAAAGGCACTGAATGTTCCTAGAGACACCGTTGGAAGCATAGTTCACAAGTTCAAGGGTAAAGGAACAGGGTTTACACTACCTTGATGGGGCAGAAAAAAAGAAGCTATCATTGGCTGCAACCAGATTTCTGAGAAGGCAGATTGAGAAAAAGCCCTTGAGTGACTGAAAAAGACCTGCAGCAAGACCTGGTGGCAACAGGCACTGAGGTTTCAGTTTGCACAGTAAGGTGTGTAATGCATAAGGTTTCTATGCCATAAAGCCAAAATGTACACTACTACTGACCCAAAAGCACAAGAAAAGTCAGCTCCAATATGCCCAAAATCATATAAATAAGCCAGAGAAGTTTTGGGATTCTGTTCTGTGGAGCAATGAAACAAAACTGGAACTGTTCAGCCCGTTGGATCAGACATTGATAAATCGGACCCTAAGCATCTAATCCACACGTTTGCCTCAGGATTAGCAGGTACAGGCATCGTCTGGATGAAGACTTCTTTCCGCTTGGATGAGGACTTCACTGGCTGGATGAGGATGGATGTCCGGACTTCGATAACTGTAAGTGGATTGTCGGGGGTTAGTGTTAAGTTTTTTAAGTTTTTTTTTTTTAACTTAGGGTTTGGGCAATGTAAAAGAGCTACATGCCCTTTTAGGGGCAATGCCCATCCAAATGCCCTTTTCAGGGCAATGGTTAGCTTAGGTTTATTTAGATACGTTTTTATTTGGGTGGTTTGGGTGGATGGGTGTTGAGTTTTACTGTTGGGGGGTTGTTTGTATTTTTTATTGCAATGCAAAAGAGCTCTTATCTTTGGGGCAATGCCCAGCAAAAGTACCTTTTAAGGGCCATTGGTAGTTTATTGTAGGCTAGGGGTTTTTTTTTATTTTGGGGGGGCTTTTTTATTTTGATAGGGCTAATAGATTATGAGTAATTTGTTTTTATTTTAGATAATTTCGCTTTTTTATTTTTTGTAATTTAGTGGGTTTTTTTTTGTAATTTAGAAAATTGTATTTTAATAATTTAATTTATTTTATTGTAATGTTAGTTTTTAGTGTAAGGCAGGTTAGGTTTTATTTTACAGGTAACTTTCTATTTATTTTAACTAGGTAGCTAGTAAATAGTTAATAACTATTTAAAACTAGTCGACCTAGTTAAAATAAATACAAGCTTACCTGTGAAATAAAAATAAAACCTAAGATAGATACAAATATAACTATTAGTAATATTGTAGCTAGCTTAGGTTTTATTTTACAGGTAAGTATGTATTTAGTTTTAAATAGGAATTATTTAGTTAATAATTTTAAGGTTTATTTAGCTTTATTTAAAGTATATTTAAGTTAGGGGGTGTTAGGGTTAGGGTGAGACATGGGGGCATATTTATTAAAGTCTGGTGGACCTGATCCGACAGTGCAGATCAGGTCCACCAGACTTCGCTGAATACGGCGACCAATACGCTCGCCATATTCAGCATTGCACCAGCAGCTCACAAGAGCTGCTGGTGCAACACCACCCCCTGCAGACTCGCGGCCAATAGGCCGCCAGCAGGGGGGTGTCAATCAACCCGATCGTACTCGATCGGGTTGATTTCCGGCGATGTCTGTCCGTTTGCTCAGAGAAGGTGGACAGGTTATGGTGCAGCGGTCTTTCTGACCGCTGCTTCATAACTGCTGTTTCTGGTGAGCCTGCAGGCTCGCCAGAAACACAGGGCATCAAGCTCCATTCGGAACTTGATACATATGCCCCTTTGGTTTAGGGTTACGTTAGTTAGTTAGGCTTAGGGGTTAGTATATTTATGTAGAGTTAGTGATGTGGGAGGTCAGAGGTTTAGGGGTTAATAATTTATTATAGTATATTTTGTTGTGGTGGGCTTGTGGTTTAGTGTTTAATAGGTTTATTATAGCGGCGGTGTGGGCGGACAGTAGATTAGGGGTTAATAATCTTCAAATAGTGTTTGAGATGTGGGAGGGTGGCAGTTTAGGGGTTAATAGGTTTATTACAGTGGTGACGATGTTGGGGAGTGGCGGAATAGGGGTTAATATTTTTTTAGTGGTGGCGGTGTCTGGAGTGGAAGATTAGGGGTTAATAATTTTATTTTAGTGTTTGTGATGTGGGAGGGCCTCGGTTTAGGGGTTAATAGGTAGTTTATGGGTGTACTTCTTAACACTTTAGCTATGTTTTTTAATGGTACAGCTTTGTAACGTAAAACTCATAACTACTGACTTTAGATGGCGGTACGGATCTTGTGTTTATAGAGTGTACCGCTCACTTTTTGGCCTCCCACGCAAATTCGTAATACTAGCGCTATGGAAGTCCCATTGAAAAATGACTTTTTTAAAAGTGCGGTACTGACGTTGCGTGATGGCCCAAAAGGTATGCGGTACACCTATACCTACAAGACTTGTAATAGCAGCGTTAGGGAAAAAGCAGCGTTATGGGCCATAATGATGCTTTTTCAATCATAACGCAAAATTCGTAATCTAGCTGATAGAGAATAAAACATAAAAAAAAAAAATCCAATGCACTTCAATTGTCAAATTTGCTTTGTACTCTTTGTTGAACAGATACATAGCATGCACATGCCTAAAGCACAGCATGACAGGAAATAGTGCTGTCATCTAGTGCTCTTGCCAATGTATAACATGGTTTCAAAACTGCTGCCATATAGCGCTGCAGACACGTGCACAATCCCTAGCTTACATCCCTGCCTTTCAACAAAGGATATCAAGAAAACAAAGAAAATCTGATAATAGAAGTAAATTGGAAAGTTGATTAAAATTGTATGTTCTATCTGAACTATGAAAAAACATTTTTAGGTTTTATATCCCCTTTAACCCTTTCTCTATCTGGAATTTCAGAGAAAAACTTGCCAAAAATACCAGACAATTGATAGCATTTTTGCTATCACTCACTTAAACAGAAATAAAGCCTTGTTTTTTTATTTACCTATCAAAATTATATATTTTTTTAAAGTAGACAACCCAAGGTATTGATCTAGGCCAATTTTGTTATATTTCATGTCTCCATTCCCAGGCCAAATGCGATCGTATTTAAAAAAAAAAAAAAATCATTGGGTTTCTTATTTAAATTAATTTCATATTGCTTGTGCAATCGTGACACAAATGTTTGCAAAAGTTTATCTGGGATCCCCTTTGTTCAGAAATAGCAGACATACATGGCTTTGCCATTGGTTTTTGGTAATTAGAAGGTTGTTAATTGCAGCTGCGCATCACAGTTCGGAAAATCCAAGTGAATGGGGTTAATTAATTTGCTGGTAAGGGAAATACTATATCAATGTAGGTATTAGCCTCCCACCTCCATGATCCCCTCCCAAACAGCTCTCTTACTCCCCCACCCACCCTCATCCCTACCATCTTAGGTACTGACAGACAGTCTGCAGTTTAAGGCTTATTTTTTTTAATTATTATTATTATTTTTCTACAGTGTAGTGATCCCCCTCAACCCTTCCAACCCACCTAATTTCTAATCCTCTTAACTTCCACTATTGGCAGCCATCTTGTTTTAATTAATAATTGTTTAAATATATTTTTCTGTAGTTTATTGGTCCCCCACCTCACCACGATCATTATGTAGGGTTCCCCCAACTCCAAATGTCACCACTTTTCTGTAGTGCAGTGCCCCATCCCTCCCTCTCCCTTCAAAACTTTTTTCTGTAGGTAGGGTCCCTCCCACTCCCTCACTCTCCCTCCCCCTTCTGCCACTGGGCCTCCCACCTGCCCCTCACCTTCCCTACCACACGTCCTGCTGGCACCAGCATATGATTGTTATATAGGGTGACACACACAGTGTCACTGTCTGTAATGATCAGGCATCTGCCTTCATATGAAACCGGAGCACCGATCGTACTTTATTACCATATGATGTGTGATGCCTGCATTTCAGGAACAGCAGCTCTTAGCTGTCACTTTAAAACCAAGACTGCTGGAGTTTCCTGAAGCTGCAAAGTTATACATATGTTATGCGGTATGATAGGAATTGTACCTCAAGATGTATATAAGTCAGTTTGGGTTATGGGGCTAAGAAACTAGTAAGTATTATTCTAGTTTTTGTTTTTTTAAATACAGTTAAACCCAATAATACATCATTACATCCTCAATCTTGAATCAGGAATAAAGATGAACTTATGTTGGGTACCATGTCCCTTTAATTAAATGGGTAATAATAACTAATATTTATATAGCGCCTTTTTCCCAGTGGGACTCAAAGCACTTTTTCAGCGCTCGTTCTCGGAAATAACCAAATCAGCAGCTTAATAGTATTAGTGGTTATTATCCAATTTAATGGTAATCATTTTATTGACCTCGGAAGGATGAAAGGCTGAGTCAGCCGTGCCGGGATTTGAACCTGTGATCTTTTAAACAGGCTTCTTTTGTAGTGAGGGCATTTACCAATTCAGCTACCTCACTAGGTAGGGTTGCAAGAATTCACTATTAAAAGAATATTTCTTGAAAAATATTTCCTATAAACCTCTGTTATTGGTGGTTTTTAACCCATTATCACATCCAAAAAATCTGTTTGTGACATTTTAAGCTGATAAGTAAAAAGTAAATAAAACAATTTGGCATTATTATATTTGCCATTCAAATGACTAAAACATTATCAATGTATTTGGTGAAGAGAGTTATTCCTTTCTGTAACAATTTATGTCTGTATATCACAATTACAAAAAACTATGAGATATTTAGATCCTTAAAGGGACATGAAACCCCAAAAAATCTTTCATTTTAAGCAACGTTCCAATTTACTTCTTATTTAATTTGCTTCCTTCTCTTATTATCCTTTGCTGAAAGGTTTATCTAGGTAAGCTCAGGAGCAGCGAATAACCTAGGTTCTAGCTGCTGATTGGTGGCTGCATTTATATTCCAATTGTCATTGGCTCACCCATGTGTTCAGTTAGAAACCAGCAGTTCATTGCTGCTCCTTCAACAAATGATACCAAGAGAATGAAGCACATTTGATAATAGAAGTAAACTGGAAAGTTGTTTAAATTGTATGTTTTACCTAAATCATGAAGGAAAATTTTGGGTTTCAAGTCCCTTTAATATATTCCTGAAACACAAGATACAATCATAGATCATGTGACATTAAAAAAAGATCCAGAAATTTGCTTGCATTGAAACATAGTTGCTTAAAAAAATAAATATTGCAAATATCATCCAAAAAGCTAGGAAAATAAAAAGAATAAAAAAATAAAAAGACTCCAAAATAAAACAGTAAATGAATCTATAAAAACTAAAAAATCTTTGCTAATGCAGGTTTTCAAAGTCTCCAATAATATAGGTATTTCAACTTGAGCAAATGTGCTATTTAACAATTGACTCTATGATGCCAAGTTGTTTTCAGGTCTACTGTAACAGATGAAAGATTCATATTTAAGCATATTTATAATACAAATACATTTTCTTGTCTATGTTTTGACATATATTTTTGAAGTTCAGGTGCCATATATACCAAATGAAAAATAAACATTAGTTTGTGTGTGCAATATAGGAAGACATAAAGAAAGGAATTCCCTTATGTAGTCCTAAGCTTTGTGGCATTATGTATAATTGTGACCCATCTGTCACTATAGTTATTCTGACTGAACAGATTGCTCCATCTCATAAATATGATACATTTCTAAGTTTGACATAAAGAGAATCCTTTTGGATTCTTCATTTGTTCACACTGCAACCAGATGGTATAAATGAATTTGCTGATTTATCGACATTTTAGTAGAGCTTGTTTAACTGTTTATAGTGTGGAACCTATTTCTGATATATTAATGGGCAGGAAGATTATATTTTTTGGTGATAATGACTTTCACATTAAATATATCAGCTAAAAATAATGAAAGGTGGTATACTGTACATAACAGTCATTTATGTTTAAATATCTGGTTTTTAGTAATATATATTTCTTCACAAATTGTATATATGCATACACACAAAGCAGTGAAGTCAGTGATGATGTCATGCAAAGCTCCCAATGTAGGAGTGCGGGCAGTTTAAGATAGAAATGTCCTTTTTGTTTCATTGAAACATTAAACTCTGGCTTTAAAATACCTGTTTTGCTATCTATCTATCTATCTATCTATCTATCTATCTATCTATCTATTATCTATCTATAATCTATCTATCTATCTATAATCTATCTATCTATCTAATATATATCTATTTATCCATCCATCTATGTGCAAACTAAGACATGAAATCCAAAAAAACTCTTCCATGATTCAATACAATTTAAAAAATGTTTACAATGAACTTCTTTTATCAAATTTGTTTCATTCTCATGTTATTCTTTGCTGAAGAGCTATCTGGATAGGTAGCGTGCACATGTCTGGAATACAACATGGCAGGAAATAGTGCTGCCACGTAGTGCTCTTGCTAATGTATAACATGGTTATAAAACTGCTGCCATATAGTGCTGCAGACGTGTGCACGCTCCTAAACTTACCTTCTTGCTCTTCAACAAAGAATAACAAGAAAAAAATTAGGGTTTATATCCCTTTAAAAAGCACAGTGCAATTGGTGTGGCTGGAGGAGTTTTAATGCACCACCACTGTGTATTCACCACTGCTTTTTTTATCACTCCTCTTACTGACACCATTTTCTGTTGTTTTCATTTCTGATTCATTCCTCCTTGCTTTTATCATGCCTAAATCATCTACATTTCAACAGACTCTTCTCATGCCAATATATTCTAAACATTTGTTCCAGATTAATCCACATCACCCATTATCCATTTTTAAATGTGCCACTCCTCTAATCCTCTTCAATGATCATGATGAAAATATCTTATATGATGAACCATGACTCTCAGTCCTCATACTCACAACATCCCACTCTCTCAACACCTTTCTTGTACTGAAACAGTACTGAGGAGTTCTCATCCACAACATTTTAGACTATTTTTGAAGATTAAAACCATCCTTAGAGAAACCATTCACATGACTTCATAAAATCTCTCAAATCCAATTTATCACAAAATTGCTCAATGGAGTCAAAGTCCGGTTTCTTTGCAGGTCACTTGAGTTCCTTATACACAAACTCATCAATTCATGTACTCATGGACATTACTTTGTGCACAGGGGCAAAGTCATACTGGAATACGAAAAAGCCTTCTCCGAACTGTTACCACATAGTTGAAATAATTAAATTGTTTAAAATGTATTTGTATCCTGTAGCAGTAATGTATAATATGAAAAATATGTCTTTATCAAAAATAAAAGTAAATAAGTCTGTGGGCTCAGAAAATATTCATCCAAGTGTTTAAGGTAAACATTGATCTGTGATAGCTACTTCATTATCTGATTTATTTAATCAGTCACTGTTGACAGGAGTTGTTCCAGATCGCTGGAAAAATGCCCTTTAAAAAGGGTAGCAGGTAAGACTTTGGTAGCTATAAGCTGGTCCCTTTACCGTCAATTGTAGGGAAATTAATACAAACTATTTTAAAGAAAAGACTTCTGTCTTACCTTACAACTTAGAAGACAAAGGACACCATGGTTTTACTGCTAGAAGATTGTGTCAGACTAATCTGATTTCTTTGACCATGTTACTAAATTTATAGACCAGGATGGAGCCATAGATGTTGCATATCTAGACTTTAGCAAAGAATTTAACACTGTCCTACACCGCAAACGTAACCAAATATATAGCCTTGGAGTAGGTGTTAAGATTAAGTGGGTCGGGACTTGGGAATTATTATTTCAGATGATTTTAGTAAAATAATAAGTAAATAATGCAGCAGTGTCACCAATTTTAATGTTACAATACTTACTTACTATAACTAAGGAGGAATGGGACTTGGAATTATTATTTCAGATAATTTTACTAAAATAATAATAGTAAATAATACAGCAATGTAGGCGTTAAGGCCAGTAATATTCTTGGTTACATTACCAGAGGTATTAGTCACAGAAATAACATGATTCTTGCTACCACTTTATAGATCTTTAGAACACTTTACAGATTTTAAATATTGTGTACAGTTTTGGAGACCATAGGTTCCAAGGATATAAATAAACATGAAACCGTTCAAAGAAGAGGCTCTAAAATGGTACATGGTCTAAAATATACTGTAAATAAACCAAAGAAAGACTCTGTTATCCAGGGATGGAACTACAATTGAAGAAGCAGGTGTAGTGGCACCAGGGCCCATGTATTTGGGAGGTCATATAAGCCAAAATCATTATACAGATAATCATGTTTATTATTATATTATGATGCTATATTATAACTATTGCTTATTATTGGGTTACCTTCAGGGTGGCCCAGGAAAGTTTTTGCACCAGGGCCCTCTGTTGAGTCGGTCTGCTACTGCTATGATCTAAATATGTGCAATCAATAAGAAGAGAAGTGAAAGAGGTGACATGATAGAAACCTTCAAATATATAAAGGGACTTAAAAGGACACTCTGCACCAAAAATGGTATTGTTTAAAAATATAGATAATCACTTTATTACCCATTCCCCCTTTTGCATAATTAATACTGTTAAATTAATACACTTTTGACCTCTGTAATTACCTTGTACCTAAGATTCTGCCGACAGCCCCCTTATCACAGTTATTTTTACAGACATGCATTTTAGCCAATCAGTGCTGATGATATCTATATAATGCACATGAACTAACACTGTCTAACTGTTAAAAACTGTCAAAATGCACAGAGATAAGAGGTGGCCTTTTTCTACACACATACACAAAAAAAAACGAGCACCAGAACAAGGGGATAGAAGTTTGTGTGGAAGCAGTTTTTTCTTTTTACAGAAAGGGTGATTGATACATGAAATAAACTTACAATAAGGGTGGTAAACACATGGAGGCATATTTAACAAAGGTCTGTAGGACCTGATCCGACAGTGCGGATCAGGTCCGAGAGACATTGCTGAATGCGGAGAGCAATACACTCTCCGTATTCAGCATTGCACCAGCAGCTCTTGTGAGCTGCTGGTGCAAAGCCGCCCCCTGCAGACTTGCGGCCAATCGGCTGCCAGCAGGGGGGTGTCAATCAACCCGATCGTACTCGATTGGCTTGAATTGTGGTGATCTCTGCCTCATCAGAGCAGGCGGACAGGTCATGGAGCAGCGGTCTTTAGACCGCTGCTCCATAACTTGCGTTTCTGACGAGTCTGAAGACTCGCCAGAAACACGGGCCCTAAAGCTTCATTTGGAGCTTGATAAATGGGCCTCAGAGACTGTAAAATAAAGAAAAAAAATACCTGGTCCATGCATTAAGCTATTTTAAGAAATAAACACATTCACATTGCAGAAGTATTATGGGTAGGCTTGGTGGGCCTTTTGTTTTTTATCTACGATCAAATACTACGTTTCTTTTAGGGTAGTGTACAGCTGCTCAGCCATGCAAACCTATTTCATGAATTTGCTAATGCACGATTCTTGTGCTGCAGTTGTTTTCAGAGGCAGTTTTGAACTCTATAGTAAGTGATGCAACAGATGATAGATGATCTCTCTCTCTATATATATAAATACATATATAGTCTATATATCACTTAGTACTAAGGGACTCTATGAATAATAGACATTCAAACATTGTTACTGTCGCTCTTAAGTTTTTTGTTTTTATTACATTTTGTCCCCTAGAGAAGGGAAAATATACCACTTTTTGTATTTGACTTCACATGGAAAAATGTATAACTCACACTAAACTACACTCTCCCACTATGCCTGCCAAACCCAGGGATAACATGAAACATTAATCTTTAAAAAAGATATTCAACCTCTAGTCAGACAACAGATTTATTTTTACCCCAGTTCAATCTAGTAAAGACACAAATTTCTAGCCTAACGACAGAAATCAGACAATTTGCCAATAGATTAAACGAGGTAGAGGATAGAGTCTCAGAAGAAGAAGACAGACTCAAATTTCAAGAGCAGTCCCTGAGTTCCCAAGGAAAAAGAATCAAATGTTTGCAAGATAGAATTGATGACTTAAAGAACCGCTCTAGGAGTAACAACCTAAAAATGAATGGCCTCCTAGAAAATTAAGAATTTTCAGATCTATTACATTTTGTCTCTATAGTTTTACCCGATTCCTTTGGGATTCAACAGCAGAATTTACCTTTAGTGGTAGAAATGGTGCATAGATTAGGCCCACCAAAAGCACAAACTACGGGCTATAAGCCATTTAGACCAATTATGGTTAGATATTTGAATTACCAAGATAAAATGAATCTCCTAAGGCTACATAGGAAAAATGTTAACCTATCAATAGGTGAGCATAAGATATTACTTTTCCAGGAATTCTTTGTTGAAACCACATCAAAGAGGAATATAATGACAGCATACTGTACAAAGTAAAATAATAGTGGAGCTAAAGCTAGACTTATTTACCCTGCAAAGATTATTATTGAAGAGGGTGACTCTACTACCACACTATCTAAAATTGAGGAGGCCAAAGAATATTTTAAACAAAAATATATGTCACTCACACAACCTTGATAATGGATAGTATTATAACCTTCTACTATTATACATTATATGTCTGGTTACAAAATGATTAGGCCTTATCAGATAGATTGTTTTCTGGTTGTGATGTTTTTAGTTAAATTTTATCTGGTTTTTTTTTGTTTATTTTTTTATTCCTCCTCTGGCTTCTCCACCCTCTTCCGGATGTAAAGACAGGGAATGAGGGAAATTATAAACACATGGGCCTAGATTTGGAGTTCGGCGGTAAAAGGGCTGTTAACGCTCCGCGGGCTTTTTTCTGGCCGCACCATAAAATTAACTCTGGTATCGAGAGTTCAAACAAATGCTGCGTTAGGCTCCAAAAAAGGAGCGTAGAGAATTTTTACCGCAAATGCAACTCTCGATACCAGGGTTGCTTACGGACGCGGCCGGCCTCAAAAACGTGCTCGTGCACGATTCTCCCATAGGAAACAATGGGACTGTTTGAGCTGAAAAAAAACCTAACACCTGCAAAAAAGCAGCGTTCAGCTCCTAACGCAGCCCCATTGTTTCCTATGGGGAAACACTTCCTACGTCTGCACCTAACACCCTAACATGTACCCCGAGTCTAAACACCCCTACCCTTACACTTATTAACCCCTAATCTGCCGCCCCCGCTATCGCTGACCCCTGCATATTTTTTTTAACCCCTAATCTGCCGCTCCGTAAACCGCCGCAACCTACGTTCTCCCTATGTACCCCTAATCTGCTACCCCTAACACCGCCGACCCCTATATTATATTTATTAACCCCTAACCTGCCCCCCACAACGTCGCCGACACCTGCCTACACTTATTAACCCCTAATCTGCCGAGCGGACCTGAGCGCTACTATAATAAAGTTATTAACCCCTAATCCGCCTCACTAACCCTATCATAAATAGTATTAACCCCTAATCTGCCCTCCCTAACATCGCCGACACCTAACTTCAATTATTAACCCCTAATCTGCCGACCGGAGCTCACCGCTATTCTAATAAATGTATTAACCCCTAAAGCTAAGTCTAACCCTAACACTAACACCCCCCTAAGTTAAATATAATTTTTATCTAACGAAATAAATTAACTCTTATTAAATAAATTATTCCTATTTAAAGCTAAATACTTACCTGTAAAATAAATCCTAATATAGCTACAATATAAATTATAATTATATTATAGCTATTTTAGGATTAATATTTATTTTACAGGCAACTTTGTAATTATTTTAACCAGGTACAATAGCTATTAAATAGTTAAGAACTATTTAATAGTTACCTAGTTAAAATAATAACAAATTTACCTGTAAAATAAATCCTAACCTAAGTTATAATTAAACCTAACACTACCCTATCAATAAAATAATTAAATAAACTACCTACAATTACCTACAATTAACCTAACACTACACTATCAATAAATTAATTAAACACAATTCCTACAAATAAATACAATTAAATAAACTAGCTAAAGTACAAAAAATAAAAAAGAACTAAGTTACAGAAAATAAAAAAATATTTACAAACATAAGAAAAATATTACAACAATTTTAAACTAATTACACCTACTCTAAGCCCCCTAATAAAATAACAAAGCCCCCCAAAATAAAAAATTCCCTACCCTATTCTAAATTAAAAAAGTTACAAGCTCTTTTACCTTACCAGCCCTGAACAGGGCCCTTTGCGGGGCATGCCCCAAGAATTTCAGCTCTTTTGCCTGTAAAAAAAAACATACAATACCCCCCCCCCAACATTACAACCCACCACCCACATACCCCTAATCTAACCCAAACCCCCCTTAAATAAACCTAACACTAAGCCCCTGAAGATCTTCCTACCTTGTCTTCACCATCCAGGTATCACCGATCCGTCCTGGCTCCAACATCTTCATCTAACCCAAGCGGGGGTTGGCGATCCATAATCCGGTGCTCCAAAGTCTTCCTCCTATCCGGCAAGAAGAGGACATCCGGACCGGCAAACATCTTCTCCAAGCGGCATCTTCGATCTTCTTCCATCCGGAGCGAAGCGGCAGGATCCTGAAGACCTCCAGCGCGGAACATCCATCCGGACCGACGACTGAACGACGAATGACTGTTCCTTTAAGGGACGTCATCCAAGATGGCGTCCCTCGAATTCCGATTGGCTGATAGGATTCTATCAGCCAATCGGAATTAAGGTAGGAATTTTCTGATTGGCTGATGGAATCAGCCAATCAGAATCAAGTTCAATCCGATTGGCTGATCCAATCAGCCAATCAGATTGAGCTCGCATTCTATTGGCTGATCGGAACAGCCAATAGAATGCGAGCTCAATCTGATTGGCTGATTGGATCAGCCAATCGGATTGAACTTGATTCTGATTGGCTGATTCCATCAGCCAATCAGAAAATTCCTACCTTAATTCCGATTGGCTGATAGAATCCTATCAGCCAATCGGAATTCGAGGGACGCCATCTTGGATGACATCCCTTAAAGGAACCGTCATTCGTCGGGAGACAACGGAAGAAGAGGATGGATCCGCGTTGCCTGCTTCAAGATGGACCCGCTCCGCACCGGATGGAAGAAGATTGAAGATGCCGCTTGGAGAAGATGTTTGCCGGTCCGGATGTCCTCTTCTTGCCGGATAGGAGGAAGACTTTGGAGCCTCTTCTGGACCTCTTCAGCACCGGATGATGGATCGCCAACCCCCGCTTGGGTTGGATGAAGATGTTGGAGCCAGGACGGATCGGTGAACCTGGTATGGTGAAGACAAGGTAGGAAGATCTTCAGGGGCTTAGTGTTAGGTTTATTTAAGGGGGGTTTGGGTTAGATTAGGGGTATGTGGGTGGTGGGTTGTAATGTTGGGGGGGGGGTATTGTATGTTTTTTTTTACAGGCAAAAGAGCTGAACTTCTTGGGGCATGCCCCGCAAAGGGCCCTGTTCAGGGCTGGTAAGGTAAAAGAGCTTGTAACTTTTTTAATTTAGAATAGGGTAGGGATTTTTTTATTTTGGGGGGCTTTGTTATTTTATTAGGGGGCTTAGAGTAGGTGTAATTAGTTTAAAATTGTTGTAATATTTTTCTTATGTTTGTAAATATTTTTTTATTTTCTGTAACTTAGTTCTTTTTTATTTTTTGTACTTTAGCTAGTTTATTTAATTGTATTTATTTGTAGGAATTGTGTTTAATTAATTTATTGATAGTGTAGTGTTAGGTTAATTGTAGGTAATTGTAGGTAGTTTATTTAATTATTTTATTGATAGGGTAGTGTTAGGTTTAATTATAACTTAGGTTAGGATTTATTTTACAGGTAAATTTGTTATTATTTTAACTAGGTAACTATTAAATAGTTCTTAACTATTTAATAGCTATTTTACCTGGTTAAAATAATAACAAAGTTGCCTGTAAAATAAATATTAATCCTAAAATAGCTATAATATAATTATAATTTATATTGTAGCTATATTAGGATTTATTTTACAGGTAAGTATTTAGCTTTAAATAGGAATAATTTATTTAATAAGAGTTAATTTATTTCGTTAGATAAAAATTATATTTAACTTAGGGGGGTGTTAGTGTTAGGGTTAGACTTAGCTTTAGGGGTTAATACATTTATTAGAATAGCGGTGAGCTCCGGTCGGCAGATTAGGGGTTAATAATTGAAGTTAGGTGTCGGCGATGTTAGGGAGGGCAGATTAGGGGTTAATACTATTTATGATAGGGTTAGTGAGGCGGATTAGGGGTTAATACATTTATTATAGTAGCGCTCAGGTCCGCTCGGCAGATTAGGGGTTAATAAGTGTAGGCAGGTGTCGGCGACGTTGAGGGGGGCAGATTAGGGGTTAATAAATATAATATAGGGGTCGGCGATGTTAGGGCAGCAGATTAGGGGTACATAGGGATAACGTAGGTGGCGGCGATTTGCGGTCGGAAGATTAGGGGTTAATAAGTGTAGGCAGGTGTCGGCGACGTTGAGGGGGACAGATTAGGGGTTAATAAATATAATATAGGGGTCGGCGGTGTTAGGGGTAGCAGATTAGGGGTACATAGGGATAACGTAGGTGGCGGCGATTTGCGGTCGGAAGATTAGGGGTTAATAAGTGTAGGCAGGTGTCGGCGACGTTGAGGGGGACAGATTAGGGGTTAATAAATATAATATAGGGGTCGGCGGTGTTAGGGGTAGCAGATTAGGGGTACATAGGGATAACGTAGGTGGCGGCGCTTTGCGGTCGGAAGATTAGGGGTTAATTATTTTAAGTAGCTGGCGGCGACGTTGTGGGGGGCAGGTTAGGGGTTAATAAATGTAATACAGGGGTCGGCGGGGTTAGGGGCAGCAGATTAGGGGTACATAAGTATAACGTAGGTGGCGGTCGGCAGATTAGGGGTTAAAAATTTTAATTGAGTGGCGGCGATGTGGGGGGAGCTCGGTTTAGGGGTACATAGGTAGTTTATGGGTGTTAGTGTACTTTAGGGTACAGTAGTTAAGAGCTTTATAAACCGGCGTTAGCCAGAAAGCTCTTAACTCCTGCTATTTTCAGGCGGCTGGAATCTTGTCGTTAGAGCTCTAACGCTCACTTCAGAAACGACTCTAAATACCAGCGTTAGAAAGATCCCATTGAAAAGATAGGCTACGCAAATGGCGTAGGGGGATCTGCGGTATGGAAAAGTCGCGGCTGAAAAGTGAGCGTTAGACCCTTTAATCACTGACTCCAAATACCAGCGGGCGGCCAAAACCAGCGTTAGGAGCCTCTAACGCTGGTTTTGACGGCTACCGCCGAACTCCAAATCTAGGCCATACTGTCTTAATGAAAAATGTTATTAAGTACCTTTCCTGGAATAGAGGAGCTATCACCTTGCCAATTAAAAGAAAGATGATTTTAAAACAATTGGGTAAACATAATCCGGATATAGTGTTTATCCAAGAAACACACCTTAGAAGTAAGGAAGAAATTAAATTAAAATCTAAATGAGTTGGAGAAGTATTTGCCTCATCATGTTCTCACAGGAAAACAGGTGTACCGATATTATTCAATAAAAATCTTACATATAAGGTCATAAACTCTGAAATAGATCCAGATGATAGATGGATAATCCTTGAAATAGAACTCCAGGGGATTTAATTTATACTATGTAATATTTATGGACCTAATAAAATAGAGCCAGAATTTTGGCATAAACTCACTGTATGTTTATCCATTTATATTGGACAAAACCTAATAATTGCAGGGGATTTTAATCTGATCCCTATCCCTGCTGTAGATAGATTTAGACAAAAGGCATGAGATATCCAATGCAAAAATCTAAGATTTGTTAGCAAGTTAGTAAACATTTAAAATTGCACTATATATGGCGAATTCAACATCCAGATACTAAACTATACACATGTGAGTCCAAATAATTTAGATCTTTTTTATGGATTGACTATTTTTTAATTTCAATTTCAGACTTTATTCTAACTTTAGAGACTAGATCTGAAATTAACAATAAACTCATATATGATCATGCCATTATTTCTCTAGAAATTCAAAACAAAACAAACGAATATCTAATTTCTTTTTTCCAAAAATTCCTAATAAATAATGTACAATTTCGAAATTGGTTAGTCCAGAAATGGAGAGAATATAAAAGTTACAATCAATCATATTAGGAGAAATTAAAGCATATATGATAAAACAGAAGAAGAAATCTAGAGCTCGGGAACTACAACTTGCAAGTCAGAAATGCATATAGGATTTATATAATATCTCCTAACAGACTATCTTGGGATAAATATATTGCCACAAGACAAGAAAGAGATCTTTTTATTTCACAAAAAAAAAATACCACAAAGAACTTAAAATAAATGCAAGGTATAAAGGTCACGTTGGCAAATTGGCCAAATATCTAGCCAGACTAGATAAAGCTAGAAAAAAATCTAATACTATTGAAATGATTATAGAAGGAAATAGAACCCACACAGATCTTGCTAGTATTAAAAATTCCTTCTTTGATTATTTCAAGAAAATGTATACACCAAAAGAAATAGATCCCACAAATATATCCCAAATCTGGAAAAAGGAAAATCTTCCTAGAATCACTCCAGATCTATTACAAAAGCTGAATGGTCCAAAATCAATGGAAGAAATTGGAGAATCCAGTGATGTAGCCAAAATTAATAAAGCACCAGGTCCCAATCAAATCCCAGCTGATGGCTAGATTACGAGTTTTGCGGTATGTTCCAATCAGTCAATAGAATGCAAGCTCAATCCTATTGGCTGATTGGATCAGCCAATAGGATTAAAGCTCAATCCTATTGGCTGATTGCATCAGTCAATATGATTTTTTCACCTTTAATTCCGATTGGCTGATAGAATTCTATCAGCCAATCAGAATTCAAGGGACGCCATCTTGGAGGACGTCACTTAAAGGAACCTTCATTCTGGAAGAGTCGTCGTAAGAAGAGGATGCTCTGCGCTGGATGTCTTGAAGATGGAGCTGGATGGAAGAAGATAGAAGATGCCGTCTGTATGAAGACTTCTGCCCGTCTGGAGGACCACTTCTGCTGGCTTGGATGAAGACTTCTCCCGGCTTCGTTGAGGACTTCTTGCCACCTGGATGAAGACTTCTCTGAGGATGGATGTCCGGTCTTCAAAACTGTAAGTGGATCTTCGGGGGTTAGTGTTAGGTTTTCGTAAGGCTTTATTGGGTGGGTTTATTTTTAGATTAGAGTTTGGGCACTTGAAAAATAGCTAAATGCCCTTTTCAGTGCGTTCAGAGCCTAACACACTGAAAACACAGCCATTCTGTGAACTCTAAATACCAGCGATATTTAAAAGAATGCAAAGGGCTTGTCGGAATATTGTCTGAGCAAGTCCTACAGCTCATATAGTGGCTATAAGGGAATAGACCTTTGGAAAGGGAAACGGATTTGTTCTGGGACTCTGCAGTTACCTCCTCTGCATCAAAGACAAATGAGAAGAGCTAAGACACCAGACTTCATACACAGGCCAACAACATTACCCTTAAATCCTCTCCCAAGGATAGCTGTGACTTGGGTGGAAAAAGACAGCTTCTCTATTGGGGTTTAAATCGACATCGTTCAGCTGTTCGGTATCCCGTATCAGGAGTGCCATCGGAAGCAGTCACTGTGGGGAGCCTCGTTCTGACCTCAAGCGTCCATTGCCTAAGCGAGTCAGCCGAACGGCTCTGAAGCTTTGGCTTGTCCGTTATTGCACTGCATGTGCAACATCGTTTGTGAGTATATTTCCATCTCTGTCTTATCTTTTGATGTCTGTATAGGACATACTACACCAAGAGCGCCTCTCGTTTTTTTCTGTTTTTCAGGAACTGTTTGTAATTGTAGTGTAAGGTTAGTTGTTAGTGTAACTCAGGGTAGGCTTTATTTTACAGGTAACTTGTGTTTATTTTAACTAGGTAGTTAGTAAATAGTTAATAACTATTTAATAACTATTCTACCTAGTTAAAATAAATGCAAACTTGCCTGTGAAATAAAAATAAAACCTAAGATAGATACAATGTAACTATTAGTTATATTGCAGCTAGCTTAAGCTTTATTTACAGGTAAGTATCTAGTTTTAAATATGAATTATTGAGTTAATGATAGGAATTTTTATTTAGATTTATTTTAATTACATTAAAGTTAGTGGGTGTTAGGGTTAGACTTAGGGTTAGGTTTAGGGGTTAATAAATTTAGTATAGTGGCGACGACATTGGGGGCGGCAGATTAGGGGTTAATACGTGTAGGTAGGTTGCAGCGACATTGGGGGCAGGAGATTAGGGGTTAATAAATATAATGTAGGTGTTGGCAATGTTGGGGGTGGCAGATTAGGGGTTAATAAGTGTAGGTAGGTAGCGATGACATAAGGAATTAATAATTTCCCTATACGCGGACGATCTCCTCTTATGTCTTTAAATCACTAAAAGTAGTATCCCTCTATGTCTGCAGATATTTGACTCATTCAGTTTAATATCTGGTTATAAAATTAACTTATTAAAAACAGAAATCCTATGGTTACATAAACATAAAAAATAGTCACCAACTTCATCCATTTAAAGAACTAGAGTATATAAGATTTCTTGGAATTGTATTTCACAAGAACCCAAATAATTGGTATAAATCCAATTTTACAAACTTTTTCACAGATGCACTAACTAAAATGCATAGATGGCAGTCATTTCCTATATCTTTCTCAACGAAAATAATGCTGATTAAAATAATTTTACTCCCTCAATTGATATATATAATACAAAACTTACCACTATTTATCCCCTTTAAAGATATTAAATCTTTTTATAAAGCATTTGCTACCTTTATATGTGGTGGGAAAAGACATTTACTATCCATATATAAACTATCACAACTTATGGACTTTGGTAGATTTGCTTTCCCTGATATTAAGTGCTAACATTATTACCCTGGCCCAATAGACAATTGATTGATTTACCAAAGAAAACTATATAACATATTGCAATCTTGAAGAAGCTTTAATTTTGCCATTTTTACTTAAAGGGCCACTAAACCCAAAATCTTTCTTTCATGATTCAGATAGAGAATAGAAATTTAAACAACATTACAATTTACTTCCATAATTTATTTTGCTTTATTTTTTAAATATCCTTATTTGAAGAAAAAGCAATGCATATGGTGAGCCAATCACATGATGCCTCTATGTGCAGCAACCAATCAGCAGCTAGTGAGCATATCTAGATATGCTTTTCATCAAAGAATATCAAGAGAATAAAACAAATTAGATAATATAAGTAAATTAGAAAGATGTTTAGCATTGCATTCTCTTTCTAAATCATAAAAGAAAAAATGTGTCTGGCATGTCCCTTTAATGCAGTACTCCATTGCCGGAAAAATCAACTCCCAGTAAACATTCAAAATAGGACTATTTTATGGAATACTATCATTGCTTGGCAGAATCTATGTACCACATTAGACATAAATTACCAAATATCCCCTTTTCTTACAATTATTGACAATCCAAATTTCATTCCATGGGTAACTTTGCAGGTCTTTAGAACATGGGCACAGAAAGGTCTGGCCTTCTTAACCCTAATTCTAGATAGTAATAATCAGATAAAATCCTTTGAAGCTATTTCTCGAGAATATAATATCTTGAGTAAATACTTTTTTGCATATTTGCAACTTAGGCACTTTATACTTGAGAATATATAACTTTTACAAATAACAACTGGTCTAGGAGAATTGGGAAATTATATTAGACTATATCAACACGGTTGTCACTCTTCTTCCTCCCTGTATAAAATATGTTTAACTAAATATGGCCAAAATTTTCTAGGCACAATGCAGCTCAAATGGGTAAAATATTTTTCTGACCTCGACTCAATAGAATTATTATTATTATACTTTATTTATGAAGCCCCATTATATTTCGCAGCGCTGTCCATGGATACAGTTCATTTAAATAAAACAATAATATAAAACTTCTAAGATACAGGGCAAAATTTACAAACACATACAGGAGGAATTGAGGGCCCTATTCCCATGGGAACTTACAATATAGAAGGGTAGGAGGTTGAGAAACAGGAGGTGAGGACTGCAAGATTTAGAAAGCTGTTAATGCAGAGTTAGATGAATTAAAACATAGTATAAGATGGATCAGAGAAGCACATGGAAGCAATCACATATTAAGTTACTAAATAATGCCTATATCACCACTCAAAAATTATCTAAGTGGAACAAAACTGAGAATGTTACATGTTCTAGATGTAATTCTCCCCAGGCGGCCATTATGCATTGTTTGTGGTATTGTCAAAAAATTAACCAATTTTTTAAAAAAAAAATAATCTTTTTTTGGTTAAATAAAATGATGGAGTTAAGGGTTACAATTTATTCAAAGGATATAATCTTTCTATACACAGGACTAAACAGACAAAAACGTTATCTAATCAACACCATTATTATGATAGGACGTAACTTAATTTTAAAGAATTGGAAGGATAGAAAAGCCCCTACTCTTTCTATGATTATTAAGATGATAGAATGCCAGATCATTTTTGAACAGTTTAACTTCACAACATCTCAAGACAGGCAAATCTCTAATTTTTTTTCAAATGGCTTAAAATTATTCTTTTCTTTCCAATAACAACTTAATATATGCTTACCCTACAATTACATAGATCTGACTCTTTGCAGTCCCTGGCTCTTAGAGAAATCTTTGCCCCAGTATGGGCATTTGGCTAAACCCGGAGGAGGCCGGAGGAGCAAGAGGTGACTGATCCTGAATTTAATATTAGCAACAACAACAAAAAATGTCTCCCTTTTTTCCCTTTGTAGTTTGATATTTGGATGTACAAAAGACCAGTGGGCTACTGGGAAGTGTGTACATATATAGCACTCAACAACATAAGGGTGTAGTAGTATCTGTCGGAAAAAATAACATGGTAGCATCCGGAATGAGGAAGTTAAAACTTAACTTTTATTTATTTCATTGGTAAAGGAAAAATAGTGAAATAAAAACACAAGGGCAAGGCCATCTGTACTCCTAAGTACCGTTGTTTGGGTCAACTGTAAGTTGTAAGTCATATACATATGATATACCTGTGCATAGCAGATAACACTGCCTTATTCACTATTGGTCTGTCTATGGGTACCAATCCCAGAATTAACGGGGCATGAACGGGTAGTTTTACCAAATAATATTCTGCAATAAGAAATGAATACCATAAGGTATCAAGGGAGAGGGTGTGATAAGTGTGCCCATGTAAATTAAGTTCAAAATAATCTCACAGTAAAAATGCTTGGGTGTATTAGGCAACATTAACAAATTGATGGCCCCAAGGTGCATCAATTACCAATAATAGGATATGAAGCATAAATGTGTTTGCACAACACTCTGGGTGAGAATGCCATACATATACTTTAACCAAATAAGTCATGAAATACTGAGGTCAGATTCAAGAGAGCTGCGTATGCAATGACAGGCTGTAGTTTATATAACTAATTTCATATCGTACCTGCTGCTAGTTTCCACTACTAATCAATAACGGCTAGCATCCCTAGGTAATGTAGTAATGTATGATTCATATTACTACAATATTATTTCCCCTCAGTAAGTCAAAGTCGAAGTAGATAAGTGGATATTCAATACTATACAGCAATCCGGTATTAAAATGCACCAAGACTAGTGTACACAAGGCTAAAGGTAAGTAAGAGAGTTAGACGTTCACGGCCGGAATACCGGCTAGAGCATATAATGAAATAAGTCTGATCGGTACTGAGAAATAAACCTAAATGGGCAGACAGACTGGACTAATAATTACCCATAATAATTATCAGATATTAAGCTGAAGTAATATGAAGGCAGGTATTTCCATCAAGGAATCATTAGCTATTTAGTATCGTATTTTAGCTCAAGGTAAACCTACAGCTACCAAAAGCCTCCTACACAAAACCAGCGCACATGCCCCAGGCACTACCAAATCCCTACCTGTGGGGGAATTTCTTAGAGTTAGAAGAAACTGTAGCGATCTTTCTCTATTTAAGGCGCAGGCTAAAGACCTGGAGAAAAGATTATTGGACAGAGGATACGGCAAAAGAGGGATTAAAAAAGCCAGATCCAGAGCTCTCAATACTAACAGAACTGACTTACTCAAAAAGAAGAAAAAGAATGTAAAAGATGATCAGACCAGACTGATACTCACTTATAACCCATTAAATCACATGTAGTCACTGACATTATGAACAAACACAGGAATATACTCCTTTTGCATCCATTTAAAACCTATTGTTGGTGATACTGTCAAAGTGGGTTATAGAAGAACCCAAAACATCA